>NC_041393.1:291960364-291970587 GCF_002162155.2 Triticum dicoccoides
CTTTTTCTCCGGCGATCCCCACGCTACCGGCCCGCCAACACCCCGCCACCGCCAGCGACCACCACCCCCATCCTGAACCCTAAGATAGATAGTGGGTGATACGTCTCCAACGTATCTATAATTTTTGATTGCTCCATGCTACTTTATCTACTGTATTAGGCAATATTGGGCTTTATTATCCACTTCTATATTATTTTTGGGACTAACCTTTTAACCGGAGGCCCAGCCCAGATTTGCTGTTTTATGCCTATTTTAGTGTTTCGAGGAAAAGGAATATCAGACGGAGTCAAAACGGAACGAAATCAACTGGAGAAGTTAATTTTGGAAGGAAACCAACCTGATGGACTTGGAGTGCACGTCAGGGGAGTCCCGGGCTGCCCACGAGGGTGCCCCCTGGGTGTGCCCCCTGCCTCGTGAGCACCCCGGAGGTCCACCGACGTACCCCTTGCACCCATATATACCTATGTACCCCAAAACTTCCAGACCAGAAGATAGATCGGGAGTTCTGCCGCCGCAAGCCTCTGTAGCCACCAAAAACCAATCGGGACCCTGTTTCGGCACCCTGCCGGAGGGGGATCCCATCATCGGAGGCCATCTTCATCATCCCGATGCTATCCATGACGAGGAGGGAGTAGTTCACCCTCGGGGCTGAGGGTATGTACCAGTAGCTATGTGTTTGATCTCTCTCTCTCTCTCTCTCTCTCTCTCTCGTGTTCTCTCTCGTGTTCCCTCTATGCCACGATCTTGATGTATCCCGAGCTTTGCTATTGTAGTTGGATCTTATGATGTTTCTCCCCCTCTACTCTCTTGTGATGAATTGAGTTTCCCCTTTGAAGTTATCTTATTGGATTGAGTCTTTTATGAGAACACTTGATGTATGTTTTGTCGTGCTTATCTGTGGTGACAATGGGATATCATGTGCCTCTTGATGTATGTTTTGGTGACCAACTTGCGGGTTCCGCCCATGAACCTATGCATAGGGGTTGGCACACGTTCTTGACTCTCGGGTAAAAACTTTGGGGCACTCTTTGAAGTACTTTGTGTTGGTTGAATAGATGAATCTGAGATTGTGTGATGCATATTGTATAATCATGCCCAAGGATACTTGAGATGACAATGGAGTATCTAGGTGACATTAGGGTTTTGGTTGATTTGTATCTTAAGGTGTTATTCTAGTACGAACTCTTTTATAGATCGATCCGAAAGAATAACTTTGAGGTGGTTTCGTACCCTACCATAATCTCTTCGTTCGTTCTCCGCTATTAGTGTCTTTGGAGTGACTCTTTGTTGCATGTTGAGGGATTGTTATATGATCTATCTATGTTATTATTGTTGAGAGAACTTGCACTAGTGAAAGTATTAACCCTAGGCCTTATTTCGTATCATTGCAATACCGTTTACGCTCACTTTTATCGCTCGCTACCTTGATGTTTTTTTTATTTCAGATTACAAATACCTTTATACACTATCTATTTTGCACTTGTATCTTCATCTCTTCGCCGAACTAGTGCACCTATACAATTTACCATTGTATTGGGTGTGTTGGGGACACAAGAGACTCTTTGTTATTTGGTTGCAGGGTTGCTTGAGAGAGACCATCTTCATTCTACGCCTCCTACGGATTGATAAACCTTAGGTCATCCACTTGAGGGAAATTTGCTACTGTCCTACAAACCTGTGCACTTGCAGGCCCAACAACGTCTACAAGAAGAAGGTTGTGTAGTAGACATTAAGCTCTTTTCTAGCGCCGTTGCCGGGGACGTTAGCGCTTGAAGGTATATCTTTAGATCTTGCAATCGAATCTTTTTTGTTTCTTGTTTTATCACTAGTTTAGTTTATAAAAGAAAACTACAAAAAAATGGAGTTAAGTTTGTCTCACACGCTTCGTCTTTTTAATATCTTTCGTGAGAATTATGGAAAGGTAAATTGTGCTCAAGTGCTAGAAAAAGAATTACATAGAATGCTTGGCATAAAATATGTGAATGATGAGGATGATTGCAATGATGTTAATATGAATTCCCTGAATACCCATGATGCTAATGATATGCAAAGCCACAAGCTTGGGGAAGCTATGTTTGATGGAGATGATATTTTTTGTCCCCCAAGCTTTGATGAGCAAATTTACTATGATGAAAGCATGCCTCCTATCTATGATTATTATTGTGATGACACGTATGCTTTAAAGAATAATGATAGCCATGAAACATGTCATCTTGATCTTAATTTTCAATCACATGATAGTTATTTTGTTGAGTTTGCTCCCACTACTATTCATGAGAAGAAATTTGCTTATGTTGAGAGTAGTAAATTTTCTATGTTTGTAGATCATGAAAAGAATTCTTTAGGTGATGGTTATATTGTTGAACTCATTCATGATGCTACTGAAAATTATTATGCGGGAGGAATATATGCTTGTAGGAATTGCAATAACATCAAGTTTCCTCTATATGTGCTTAAATTTTTGAAGCTATGCTTGTTTTACCTTCCTATGCTTGTTGATTATTGTTCCAATAAGTTGTTTGCTCACAAAATCCCTATGCATAGGAAGTGGGTTAGGCTTAAATGTGCTAGTCATATGCTTCATGATGCTCCCGTTATGTTTCAATTCTTATCTTTTATGTGAGCATGATTGCCATCATCATGCCTAGCTAGAAAGGCATTAAAGAAAAGCGCTTGTTGGGAGACAACCCAATATTTATCCTTACTTTTTTTGTGTGTCCACATGATAATGCTACTGTAGTAATCATGTTTTATAGCTTTTGTTTCAATAAAGTGCCAAGTAGAACCTTTGGGAAGACTTGGGTGAAGTTTATGTGATCTTGCTGTAGAAAACAGAAACTTTAGCGCTCACGAGATTAGCTGCCATTTTTTACTGGAGAGTGATTTTAGGTTAATTCTTGTTGAAGATGATTAATAGACAAATTTCTCAGGTCCAGCAATTTATTTCGTAATTGTTGGGGTTCCAGAAGTATACGTTTGATACAGATTACTACAGACTGTTCTGTTTTTGACAGATTCTGTTTTCATTGTGTTGTTTGCTTATTTTGATGAATCTATGAGTAGTATCGGGGGGGGGGTATGAACCATAGAGAAGTTGGAATACAGTAGGTTTTACACCAATATGAATTTATAATGAGTTCATTACAGTACCTAAGTGGTGGTTTTATTTTCTTATACTGACGGAGCTTACGAGTTTTGTGTGGTTGAAGTTTTCAAGTTTTGGGTAAAGATTCAATGGACTATGGAATAAGGAGTGGCAAGAGCCTAAGCTTGGGTATTCCCAAGGCACCCCAAGGTAATATTCAAGGACAACCAAGAGCCTAAGCTTGGGGATGCCCCGGAAGGCATCCCCTCTTTCGTCTTCGTTCATCGGTAACTTTACTTGGAGCTATATTTTTATTCACCACATGATATGTATTTTGCTTGGAGCAGCATTTTCTTTTGTTAGTTTTTGCTTGCTGTTAGTTAGAGTAATGTTTTTTCTTATTTAGTTTCAATAAAAAGTCAAGGATAGCCTTTGCCATGCTTATTTTGCTAGTTTACATGTTGCTGTTTTAAGACAGAAAGTTTACCGCTGTTGCAAAAATTCCCTAGAAAAGTCAGAGAATGGTATAACGTTGAATCTTTTTGAATATTAAGCTATGATAAATTTATTACAGTGGTAATTTTATTTCATAATTTTTAGAGTCAGGGAAGTATTGATACTCTTGCATTCTTTACAGACTGTACTGTTTTGGCAGATTGCTGTTATGGTTGCATTGTTTTTATATGTTTGCTTGTTTAATGATTCTATTTGAGGATAAGAGTATTAAATATAAAGAGGCATTTAGTATGCAATGTTGAATAATAATTTTAGTGATTTTTTACAGTAGAAAATGATGAGGTTTTGCATTGGTTTATACTAACCTATCTCATGAGTTCTTGTTGAGTTTGTTGTGAATGAAGCTTTTGATAAAAAGAGAAACCATGATACGAGAGGAATTAAAGAGACACAAAAGTTCAATCTTGGGGATGCCCAAGGCAACCCAAGATAATATTTCAAGAAGTCTCAAGCATCTAAGCTTGGGGATGCCCCGGTAGGCATCCCACCTTTCTTCTTCAACAACTATCGGTTAGTATCGGTTGAGCCTAAGTTTTTGCTTCTTCACATGAGTCGTGCTATCCTTGCAATGTCATTTATTTTGTTTTGCTTGCTGTTTGAATAAGATACCAAGATCTGAAATTCTTTAATGTTAGAGAGTCTTCACATAGTTGCATAATTATTTGACTACTCATTGATCTTCACTTATATCTTTCGGAGTAGTTTTTGTTATTGCTCTAGTACTTCACTTATATCTTTTAGAGCATGGTGGTAGTTTTATTTTGAAGAAATAGATGATCTCTCATGCTTCACTTAGATTATTTTGAGAGTCGTTAATAGCATGGTAATTTTCTTAATATTAATACACTTGGTATTCAAGATATGTGAAACTTTCTTTTGAGTGCGTTGAATACTAAGATAAGTTTGATGCTTGATAATTGTTTTGAGATATGGAGGTGATAATATCAAAGTAATGCTAGTTGGGGTGATTATGAATTTAAAGAATACTTGTGTTGAAGTTTGTGATTCCCGTAGCATGCATGTATGGTGAACCGCTTTGTGATGAAGTTGGAGCACAATTTTATTTATTTATTGTCTTCCTTATGAGTGGCGGTCGGGGACGAGCGATGGTCTTTTCCTACCAATCTATCCCCCTAGGAGCATGCGCATAGTGCTTTGGTTTTTGATGACTTCTAAATTTTTGCAACAAGTGCATGAGTTGATCTTTTGATTAATGTTGAGTCCATGGATTATACGCACTCTCACCTTTCCGCCTTTGCTAGCCTTTCTAATACCGCGCACTTTTCGCCGGTATCATACACCCACTATATACCTTCCTCAAAACAGCCATCATACCTACCTATTATGGCATTTCCATAGCCCTTCCGAGATATATTGCCATGCAACTTTCCACCGCTCCGTTTATTATGACACGCTCCATCATTGTCATATTGCTTTTTGCATGAACATGTAGTTGACATTGTATTTGTGGCAAGGCCACCTTCATAATTTTCATACATGTTGCTCTTGATTCATTGCATATCCCGGTACACCGCCGGAGGCATTCATATAGAGTCATATTTAGTTCTAAGTATCGAGTTGTAATTGTTGAGTTGTAAGAAAAATAAAAGTGTGATGATCATCATTATTAGAGCATTGTCCCAGTGAGGAAAGGATGATGGAGAGTAGGATTCCCCCATAAGTTGGGATGAGACTCCGTACGAAAAAAAAGAGGCCATAAAAAAAGAGAAAAGGCCCAAACAAAAAAATGAGAGAAAAAGAGAGAAGGGACAATGTTACTATCCTTTTACCACACTTGTGCTTCAAAGTAGCACCATGATCTTCATAATAGAGAGTCTCATATGTTGTCACTTTCATATAGTAGTGGGAATTTTTCATTATAGAACTTGGCTTGTATATTCCAACGATGGGCTTCCTCAAAAGTGCCCTAGGTCTTCGTGAGCAAGCAAGTTGGATGCACACCCACTTAGTTTCTTTTGTTGAGCTTTCATATATTTATAGCTCTAGTGCATCCGTTGCATGGCAATCCCTACTCACTCACATTGATATCTATTAATGGGCATCTCCATAGCCCGTTGATACGCCTAGTTGATGTGAGACTATCTTCTTCTTTTTTGTCTTTTCCACAACCACCATTCTATTCCACATATAGTGCTATGTCCATGGCTCACGCTCATGTATTGCGTGAAAGTTGAAAGAGTTTGAGGTTATTAAAGTATGAAACAATTGCTTGGCTTGTCATCGGGGTTGTGCATGATTTAAATATTTAGTGTGGGGAAGGTGGAGCATAGCCAGACTATATGATTTTGTAGGGATAACTTTCTTTGGCCATGTTATTTTGAGAAGACATAATTGCTTAGTTAGTATGCTTGAAGTATTATTATTTTTATGGCAATATGAACTTTTATCTTGAATCTTTCGGATCTGAATATTCATGCCACAATTAAAAAGATTTACATTGAAATTATGCCAAAGTATCACTCCGCATCAAAAATTCTCTTTTTATCATTTACCTACTCGAGGACGAGCAGGAATTAAGCTTGGGGATGCTTGATACGTCTCCAACATATCTATAATTTTTGATTGCTCCATGCTACTTTATCTACTGTTTTAGGCAATATTGGGCTTTATTATCCACTTTTATATTATTTTTGGGACTAACCTATTAACCGGAGGCCCAACCCAGATTTGCTGTTTTATGCCTATTTAAGTGTTTCGAGGAAAAGGAATATCAGACGGAGTCAAAATGGAACGAAATCAACCGGAGAAGTTAATTTTGGAAGGAAACCAACCTGATGGACTTGGAGTGCATGTCAGGGGAGTCCCGGGCTGCCCACGAGGGTGGGGGCGCCCCCCTGGGCGCGCCCCCTGCCTCGTGAGCACCCCGGAGGTCCACCGACATAACCCTTGCACCCATATATACCTACGTACCCCAAAACTTCCAGACCAGAAGATAGATCGGGAGTTCCGCCGCCGCAAGCCTCTGTAGCCACCAAAAACCAATCGGGACCCTGTTCCGGCACCCTGCCGGAGGGGGATCCCATCACCGGAGGCCATCTTTATCATCCCGATGCTATCCATGACGAGGAGGGAGTAGTTCACCCTCGGGGCTGAGGGTATGTACCAGTAGCTATGTGTTTGATCTCTCTCTCTCTCTCGTGTTCCCTCTATGGCACGATCTTGATGTATCCCGAGATTTGCTATTGTAGTTGGATCTTATGATGTTTCTCCCCTCTACTCTCTTGTGATGAATTGAGTTTCCCCGTTGAAGTTATCTTATCGGATTGAGTCTTTTATGAGAACACTTGATGTATGTCTTGCCGTGCTTATCTGTGGTGACAATGGGATATCATGTGCCTCTTGATGTATGTTTTGGTGACCAACTTGCGGGTTCCGCCCATGAACCTATGCATAGGGGTTGGCACACGTTCTTGACTCTCTGGTAGAAACTTTGGGGCACTCTTTGAAGTACTTTGTGTTGGTTGAATAGATGAATCTGAGATTGTGTGATGGATATCGTATAATCATGCCCACGGATACTTGAGGTGACAATGGAGTATCTAGGTGACATTAGGGTTTTGGTTGATTTGTGTCTTAAGGTGTTATTCTAGTACGAACTCTTTTATAGATCGATCCGAAAGAATAACTTTGAGGAGGTTTCGTAACCTACCATAATCTCTTCGTTCGTTCTCCGCTATTAGTGTCTTTGGAGTGACTCTTTGTTGCATGTTGAGGTATTGTTATATGATCTATCTATGTTATTATTGTTGAGAGAACTTGCATTAGTGAAAGTATGAACCCTAGGCCTTGTTTCCTATCATTGCAATACTGTTTACGCTCACTTTTATCGCTCGCTACCTTGCTGTTTTTTTTATTTCAGATTACAAATACCTTTATCCACTATCTATTTTGCACTTGTATCTTCATATCTTCGCCGAACTAGTGCACCTATACAATTTACCATTGTATTGGGTGTGTTGGGGACACAAGAAACTCTTTGTTATTTGGTTGCAGGGTTTTTTGAGAGAGACCATCTTCATCCTATGCCTCCTACGGATTGATAAACCTTAGGTCATCCACTTGAGGGAAATTTTCTACTGTCCTACAAACCTGTGCACTTGCAGGCCCAACAACGTCTACAAGAAGAAGGTTGTGTAGTAGACATCAGTGGGGTACCTCTCCGGCGAGCCCCCCTCCCCGCTGCGGCTGGTTCTTCCTTCACCCCGGAGAGCCCACCCCTTGGAAATCGACTGACCCAAAAGTCGATTCAGTCGACTGAAGTGTAGCCAAATCGGAGCAGCATCGCAAGCAAGAGCAAGAGCGAGAGCAGCAGCGCGAGCAAGAGCAATAGCAAGAGCAGACGAGGCAGGGGACCGAGAGCAAGAGCAGAGCAGCAGCGTGAGCGAGAGCTAAAGCAGCAGCAGCTCCTACTGATGTGGACGTCGTTGCCGAGGGAGTGACGCCGTGGAGGAAGTGGCTAGCGACGCCGCCGTGGATGGAGCCGCGCGGTGTCAGCTCGGGACCGAGCGCCGGCAGCACCGTGAGATCGAATCAAGAAGAAAATGCGGCGACTAGTGTACAACCTCTTTGGTGGCACCGATTAGGCCGCAGCTTCATCCGAGGAAACAGTGATGATGATGCTCTTCCGGTGGTGCAGGTGAAGACGGCGGTGTGGGAATGGAGGTGGCATGAAAGACGAGGGGAACGTCGGGGCATCTCCTTGGAGGTGGAGGACGGGGTGGCTGAACCGGCGGGACGATGAGATCGACGACGGATCCTCATCCGGTACGGTGGATGAGGGACATCGAGGTGCTGTTGTGGACGACGTCGTCGGGGAAGAAGCTCCGGGTGGGTGGCGGACGGAGTAGGGTGTGGGGTTTCGTCGCGGGTTTTCGCGGCCTCGGTGTATGAATGGGTGGGCGGATGGGATGGCAGTGGGGAACCATGGCTTAGAGATGCGCTTGTCCGAAATGTGCGGTAAGTTACGAAAGTACCCCCCACCGATTTGAGGCGGTTCTTTCGGTTCAGGGGTACCACGGGCATTTCGTGTGTCGGGATTTCACAGGAGGTGGGAGTTTTCGCGCGCGTTGTAATTTCGGAGTAGCAAGGCGCGGGTTGAGATGGAGGGAGTTGTCGGACCACAACGAGACAAAGATATATCTAAAATATTTCGGGCTAACAAGGCGCGGGTTGAAGAGGCGGGAGTTTCACAGCACGATAGACAAAGACGCTAGCTTCAATTTTTGGCATAACAAGGCGCGGCTTGAAATTTTGGAAGAACAAGCTTAACGTGTACCCAAAAAAAGATAATTTGCACCTCAACACGCACAACACACACACAAACACCATTTAGACTAGAGTAAGGTACACATGCATTGCACGCATGAGATTTGGCAACCAAATTATGAATAAATACCACATTATAGCATGCAAGCTTTGAGTCATATATGCATGATGTAGATGTTCGTTTAATTCTTATAGTTCATTTCATTCAAAATCATCTAGTTTTTATATAAGAAAGCTAATCTATTTTAAGATTCATGGAATTGTGCGTTGTAAGACATAAAGTAAAAACAAGTAATGGCAAATCATGTAGATAAACATTTGGGCAATTATGATATGGAAGATTCTAGAACAAATAAGAAGTGCTTGTGTTTTGATGTTTGTGCATTATGCTTAAGTTCAACCATGGAGTCTTCCAGATTATACATGTGGCGAAATCTGGTGGAATCTAGATGATATCCAACGGCCAATAGTGCTCAAATTTGCCATCTTTGGACCTTCGGATTCGCCTCATCCAACGACCATCTTTCAAAGTTAAAGTTACCTGCTCACAATATAAAAATATATATAATATAATATATATATAGGGGTATAGATATAGATATGTGATGCGAAAGCCACCCATCATCTCCAATTACATGCACGGATGCGACATGGGCAAATGATGTCTGCCATCGGTATCTCAAATTCAAATCAGTCTGACCTTGTTCAATGTGTATACATTACAACATGCTCGTTTCCAAAGAACACCGCGCAGATCTCCGTTATATTCATGCATGCATGGGTTTCAAACATCAGGATCTCTTATTCAAATATTTGAATTCAACTTTACATTGATGATGACCTCACCTATTCTTTTACACCCACACAGTAGTCTTCTCTTTATAATTGTACCACTAACTTTCTCTCGTGCATGCATGCACACACACTACCAGTCGGCATTATCTATCGCATGCATGCAATCTTTTTCTTCAGGTCGGTCTCCCATGAAGGCACACACCCACACACATCCCCCTCTCCCTCATACCGGGCATTCTTTATCTCTCACGCGTGCATGCGCAATGATCGATTTTCCTGTATGTATGTGTGTATATAGCTAGGTCTTTCATAGTTTTCCACACAAACCGATCAATCGATATATCCAGTGAGGTCTCACCCTCTTTCCCACGTCCACATCGATCAATCTATACCTCTCCCACGTCCACATCGATCAATCTATACCTCTCTATATAGGATTAACATAAATAGATAATACACCCACATTAATTATATATCCAACGCCCCCCTCTCATCATCCATGCCTTCCGCTTCATCTCTCAGATGCGTGCACAATGGCGAA
>NC_041393.1:291970789-291981750 GCF_002162155.2 Triticum dicoccoides
TATATATCGAGGCTAATATGAATGTGATCATTAGACAATTGCTTCTAAAAAGGTTTAATTTCATGAATTGACCCTCCTCGTAAAGGATTAGCAATGCTTGGCCCCCTAGCTCATTTATTTTTCATGGCTCCGCCACTGCGTGCAACAGCACACGTGTTCGCCCCCTCTCTCTAAATATCGATCTCGCACTTGTGCAGTCCTTCATAGTCTCCCTCCACTCGGCCCCTCGCACCATCTTCTAGCCCCCCACCAGATTTTGCCACATGTACAATCTAGCAGACTCCATGGTTGAACTTAAGCATAATGCACAAACCTCAAAACAACAGTGGTTCTCTTTTGTTCTAGAATCTTCCGTATCATAACTGCCCAAAAATTTTTTAGTTGAATTGCCATTATTTGTTTTTACTTTATGCTTTACAACGCACAATTCCATGAATCATAAAATATATTAAGGGCTTATTTGATTCAAAGGATTCTCAAAGGAATTTTGGAGGATTCTAATCATTAGGAATTTTTCCTATCTTGGTTGTTTGATTCGTAGGATTGTAAACCATAGGAATTTTTCATATGATTCATTTGCACTAGATTTCATAGGAAACATCCCATCCACTCAAACCTCTTTGAAAGAATTCTGCGTTTTTTCTATGCACAATCAAACACTCGTACAATCCTGTAGGATTCAATACGACATTCCACTATAATCCCATGTTTTTCCTATTCACGCGTTCTTAGCTTTTTTATAAAAACTAATTTGAAGGGCTACATCACGCATATATGACTAAGAGCTTACATGCTATAGTGTGGTATTTATTCATAATTTGGTTGCAAAATCTGATGCGTGCAATGCACGTGTAAATTACTAGTACTTCGAGTATGTGCAAAACACGTAAATTAGAATACCAATGGCACGCTACACAGTGTCTCTCTTACAGTTCATGAAGCCACATGGCACATGTGGAGGTGTTGTCGCGACCTCCTTGCGTGGATTGATCACAGTGACGTGCTGCTGGTTCCAGAAGAATGTACTCGTCCTCCCTGAGCCATACTAGCGGTACATGCACGAAGCAAAGATGTGCACGCACGCCACACACACACTCATTCCCTCGCACGCACATGCGGGTACACGGGCGGAAGCAATTTTGTACCAAGATCCACGCTATGTGATAATTTGACGCGTGTAAAGTCGTTCACTTCATTGATGGTCAATTAATACAGCGCATGCAAATTGAGTGGACGTGAGGGCGGAAGAAAGACATTATTACTCCACTGCACGCATGCGAGTAGTTAAATTGTGGGTTGCTAGTAGTACTTCCACTGGTCTCCTTCATATTTTGTGCCAATTTTTGACAGTAACATAATATTTACACATTTGAGCAGTGTAGTCTACTTGAAATTTATGTTCCACTAAACTCATCGGGAGCCATTTCGGTCCTCGAAACAAAAACCATCAATTAATCTTTACCTTGTTCCCATCACATTCGAAAGCCTGCTCACACCTACTAGTACTACGTACCAAACCTGAACGTGTTCCCACTATGCAGGTATTAGTACTATTAGTGCTAGTACTTAGGTTCTAAAAAGGGGAACTACCTAACCGAAAATTACTCTACCTTTCCTCCTCATAAGTGCTTCTTCTTCGTCCATCGTTGCCATGGCTGGTGAGCAGAGCTCTAGGTCAAGAACTACTCGTAACAAGGGAGCGGCAACCAAGGCTGTGGAAAAAAAAGAGGGCTCGCCGCCACGCAGAGACCTCGAAAGATCTCTAACGGGCAGGCGATGGCTCCCAGGAGCGCCCTAGCCGCGGAGGCGAACATGCCGAGCTGGCGGAGTTGGAGTCGTTATCCCTCGACGGCATGCCCGATCAACTCAATAAGCACCTCAATAAGTAGAAGGAGTTCATCCAAGGCTTGACGGAGTTGCTGAAGGAGAGCCTCGATGACATGCCCGCTGAGCTCAATCAGCAGGGGGAGTTGACCGCCGGCTTGGTGATGCTGCTGAAGAAGAGCATTGCCTCAGAGAAGAAGGCGACCGGCGAAATCCTGCGACTTCAGGAGGACAAGGCGAAGCTCTGCCATGAGTTCAACCTTTTGAAGGAGAAGAACACCGGCTGGAAGAAGCTGCATGAGAATAGTAGTTCCTCGATGAAGATGCTGTAGGCCCTCGTCATGGAACAGAAGGAGGAGTTGGCGAAGCTCCGCATCGAGCACTCGACTGCTTTCAAGGTACGTAATGCGGCCGTGGAACAGATGATGAAGGCTCGCGTCAAGAAATCCCGCGTCATCGACAGAATGAAGAAGATGGTGGAGGAGACGCACAAGGAGATGGAGGTCGTGGAGGTGATGAAGAAGTAGTTACGACTCCGCGAAAAATTAGATCATTTGGGGTGATAATCTTCCTTCTTCTTTTGCTACTGTGTTTCATCTTTTGCTTTGGGTGTTTCGCCGCACGTGTCATGTTCTCTGCGAGGCATGAATAGAACAATGGTTTTTGTATTTTGAGGGAATGAATAGAACAATGCTAACAATGAGGTGACTAGCAAATTAGATCATTTTTATCGCCATATGGCACTGGGCTGCCGTGTTTTGTTCTCTTCCGTCGCAGTACTACTCCAGTGGAAAACTTGAGTATACCGCACGGTTCTTTTCTCCTCCTCGATCAGGTCATCGGCGCATTTATACGAGCTGTCAAATCACAAGGCCCCGCCTTCCAGCAGTAATGAGCCGTCAAATCACAAAGGCCCTCGCCTCTCATGAAACTGACCAAGCTAGACTGCCCCGCCTTCTAGCCTTTTAAAAAAATGTATACTTTTGTACAGCAGTAGTATCGATGGATTGCGCCATGGAGCAAAACTTGAAATTAAAAAAAGTTGGTACATATAGAGAGCGCTCGTCGCCAAATTATGCATATAGTAGTATTAAAAAGGCTAGTCACAATAATGGTGTCCAGCACAACCCACCCCTCAAATAAAACTAAGCACCCTGGAATTCTTTGACAAAACTAAGCACCCTGAAATTCTTTGACAACTAAACTGCTGGCTATATGATGTTGGCCATATATATTGTACGTATATAATGTGAATAAACGAGTGGTAGTACTATACCAACTAAAAGATGAAATGTAAGAAATACTAGTATGTACTTACTGAAGTGTTAAAGTAACAAGAAGAAACATAACATAGTTCTTCTGGGGGCTCAGCACAACACACCCCTCAAATTAAATTAAGCACACCTGAAATTAAACTTTGCAACTATTCGTAGACACTGCATTAGAACCACCATGAGCAACGACACTACCACCTTACTCAGAGTCCTCGTCCACGTCCTCGACTTCGTCCTTGTCCCTCTTCCTCTTGGCCGATACTTCTTTGCTTGAACCGCCAACTTGCCTGTTGCTCTTCATCCAGCCCCTGTAGATATTGAAACAAAGTTAGCCATCCATTGCAGCATACTGGATGTGGTCTATATCTAGTACATTCCGCTGCCATCAATGACGATGAAACGTGTATGGAGGTTTCTCCAGATTACCGTACGAAGGATGAACCATGGCTCCTGCCAGGGTCAGCATTGAAGGCTGACGAGAGGACACCAGCCTATTCTTTTGGAGGTCGAAGGTGTTGCCTACAACGAGGCCTATCCAAGGCAGGACTTCTTTGTCGTTACCAAAGTCTACGGTAACGAATTTGACTAGGTTGCTCTCGAGGAAGTCCTTAAAATCCTAGCACTCAACGTCGGCATGGCATATGTGGTAGACGAAGCATAAGTCATGCACGTAAACCTGGATCACGGCGGGCTTCTTCCTCTCTTCGTCCTTTAGATCCTTCTCTCGTCCCACGACTGTGGTGTACTCAACATCTAGCCCGGCGACCCACTCATCATGTGAGTCTTCGAACATGCGTCTGAAGCGAGAAAGGCATCCTTTCACCGTCGCGGAAGAACGAGTGTAGATGACATCGAACTAATTGCCGGTGATGGTTCTAACCTTGTACTCACCGCCGATCGGGGAGATTTGGGACGCCATGGATTTGGGAGGAGGGTTAGGATTAGTGGAACTGCCGTAATGTGAATGGACGGGACGACTAGGAGCGAACCGCCATAGTATTAAAGGACGTGCGGGGACGAGTAGGAGCGAATAGCCAGCGTACGAACGGCAGGGTAGTGGCTTTCCATTCTCTGATGATACGGGCTTCCGAGAGCCCTTGGATCGGAGATCGAACAGTTGCATGGCGTGATTCTAGACCAATGAGCGAATATCCTATCCTGGAGGGTTATTCTGCACATTTTTAGCAACTTAGCATGCGACCGTTTGATCTCAGATCCAAGGGCTACCAGCAACCCGTATCATGGTTGCGCCTACCATGACCGTCGCGTCGCTCGCGCGGTCGCGCCCTTGGAGATTTAACACGGTGTGTTAGGCTATCTGATGTTGGCATGTCATACATAGTCATCACTTAGTCACTCATACTACAATAGGGTTGCCTATAAGGTTGGCTATAAGTGTATTTTCTTACTCCTCTCTATCTCTTTCTTCGTACTCCCTCCGTCCCATAATATAAGAATGTTTTTGACACTAGTGTAGTGCCAAAAACGTTCTTATATTATGGGACACATGGAGTACTAGTATTTATTGCATTTGCCAAGGAGTGACCTCTTCCAATGAAATAGTATTGCTAAGTTTGCTTCATTTAATTAGCTATAGACTCAAAATTGTCTTTTCACCTAGGTACACGCGCTTAGCACTGTTTCTTCCTTGGGTCACCAAACTAGTCTCTCTCTTCTTGATTAACTTGCCACATCAGACTTTATGCCTATGTGGCAAGCTTAAGCACCTGTAGGAGCAAGTAAGGTGCCCGTCCGTTGCACGGAAGAGTGAAATGCATTGATTGGGGTGTTGTTTATTTTGACAAAGGATGTGGGGGTCATCTCATGTGCAACCGGGTCAACGTGTCAAGCACCAAATAACAGTGCAGAATAGCAGGGGGGACGCACCCCACTCATACCGGCCCAGTGTTAGTAATGAGCAATGAGACGTCAAATCACAATGCCGCACCTTCCCAGACGGACGAAGCAACCATTATTTCACACTTCGGTTCGACATCATCTCAAACCACGTACTAGTATTGCTTCTGCCTCAAGAGGGACACGCGCATCGCCTTGGTACATCATGACACGTGGGACCGCATGACAGGCCATGCTCCCCCGCTGATCGCTAGGTAAAATCACCTCATTTTTCCTATACTTCCTACGGATCGGTTTACTACATGGCATGCACGTCGTTCTAGGTTGAGAATTTAACTGGCTATATATATATGTGATGAACAGTACGCTAGCCTTTAAAAAAATGTATACTTTTGTACAGTAGTACTCCACTATCAATGGATTGCGCCATGGAGCAAAAATTGAAATTTTTAAAAAAGGTGGTACATATAGAGAGCGCTCGTCGCCAAATTATGCATATAGTACTATTAAAAAAGCTAGTACGTGCTTAATTGGGGTGCTAAATTCTATTAAAGAAATACTGGTACTAGTATGTACATACTAAAGAGTTAAAGTAACGAGAAGAAACATAACATAGTTCTGCTGGGGGCTCAGCACAACACACCCCTCAAATTAAACTAAGCACACCAGAAATTAAACTATGCAACTAATCTGGTAGACACTGCATTAGAAGTTTAGAACCGGCATGAGCAACAGCACTGCCACCTTACTCGGAGTCCTCGTCCACGTCCTCGACTTCGTCCTTGTCCCTCTTCCTCATGGCCGATACTTCTTTGCTTGAACCGCCAACTTGGCTGTTGCTCTTCATCCAACCCTTGTAGATATTGAAACAAAGGTAGCCATCCATTGCAGCGTAGTGGATGTCGTCTATATCTAGTACATTCCGCTGCCATGCATGACGATGAAACATGTAATGAGGTTTCTCCAGTTTGCGGTACGAAGGATGAACCTGGAGGGTTATTCTTAAAATTTTCAGCAACGTAGCATGCGACCGTTTGATCTCAGATCCAAGGGCTGCCAGCAGCCCGTATCATGGTCGCACCTACCACGACCGTCGCATCACTCGCGTGGTCGCGCCCTTGGAGGTTTAACACGGTGTGTTAGGCTATCTGATGTTGGCATGTCATACATAGTCATCACTTAGTCACTCGTACTACAACAAGGTTGGCTATAAGTGTATTTTTTCACTCCTCTCTATCTCTTTCTTCGTACTCCCTCCGTCCCATAATATAAGAACGTTTTTGACACTAGCTAGTGTAGTGTAAAAAACGTTCTTATATAATGGGACACAGGGAGTACTAGTATTTATTGCATTTGCCAAGGAGTGACCTCTTCCAATGAAATGGTGTTGCTAAGTTTGCTTCATTTAATTAGCTATAGACTCAAAATTGTCTTTTCACCTAGGTACACGCGCTTAGCACCGTTTCTTCCTTTGGTCACCAAACTAGTCTCTCTCTTGTTGATTAACTTTTCACATCAGACTTTATGCCTATGTGGCAAGCTTAAGCACCTGTAGGAGCAAGTAAGTACAATAGTGCGCTTTACATGGCATTTTTGCATATGTGGAGGAAAGAGAGGCAAGGAAAAAGTGGAGAAGTGGGCTCTCATGCAAGAGCCAGCCTCTACTACTACATGGTGGAGTATTGGGAGAGGCACTTGTATGGAGGTGGTCAGGAATCGGGAGACTCACACCGGTCGTAGCGCCGCAGTTAAAATGATAATGGCAAGTTAAATCACGGGGCCCCACCTGTCCAGCAGTAACTCGCTGTCAAATCACACAACCCTACGTTTGCAGCAGCCTACTCCCTCGTCTTCTCGCGTCTATGTCGAACCAACTAGGAGGAACTGTCCATCCACCTACCGGGCAAGAAAAGCCCCTCCCTCGACTTTTAAATAGTATACAATATACTAATTTTGTATCCATGGATTGCGCCCGCACCATGGAGCAAAGCGTCTAGAAAATGGCGGTACACATGTAAGGAGTATGCAGCACGCACGTCGCCTTCGCATCGCACCCCAGACGGTCGGTCGGTCTGGCACGCTGCTCTCTGAATGGAACGCGCGTCAGATTGTGTTCGCACACACATGTGGGACGGCAATTGAGAACCAACCATAGGCACACTCCCCGGCCCCGCAAGTCGGGTGACTTAATAGAAGAGGGAGACGAGCGATAGTACTAGAGAAGTGTTGTACTACATTGTTGCCTGGACGATCCCTGCAAGACACGGAAGATCAGTTCGTCCATGCATGTGACCACACTCCAATAGACACGCCTTGATTGGCTATCGTCTACATATCGTGTAGGCTGTGTTGTACATGGCTGTAGTTGTGGTGAGAAATCTAAAAAAAGGTTTCTTGTCATCTCGCAAAATTATGTGTCATGTGCTTCGGATCACTCCGAGGGTTAAACAGCGACAACTGAGTTGGGCTAGTCATTGGGGGCACATGCATGAACAGTGACTACTCGGCTGCCATCTAGGTCGAGCCGGCTATGTTAATTAGACATCTATCGACGGACCCCTTTTCTACGAGTTTATCTTTAATTTGAGCTTTGTTCCTCGTCTAGTTTGTCCGTCGGGATTCATGTTGTCTCCTTTGGGCAGTGAGGTTATGATTTCTTGTCATGTGGCATTTTTCATGTTATATGTTATAATCCCGTGCTTCAGATCAAAATGATGACAATTGCGCCTCCGGGCCAAGTGCATGAAGACTTCTCGACAGTCATTGACGAGGTCAAGCCGGCTCCGGTAGACAAAAGAAAACTAAGTACTACTCCACTATATAGGCAGGAGCCTCCGCGCTTGCTTGCTAGTGTTGCTCTCTTCACACCATCTCGGCCTCTCGGGATCTAAACACGACAGCGGTGGCCACACACTCTCTCTCTCTCTCTCTCTCTGCTCACCGCTGGTCACAAATCCAGCCGGATCCTCTCCGCCGGGGAAGGTGAGAAGGTGCAAAGTTCACGCGGTCGTCCTCGGCGACGGCTCTTACCCACTGTTGGGCGCGTCCCGATCAGCCTGCCTTGCTGTTCTCTCCCAAGCACCGCTGGCGAGGGAGGGCCTCTGACCTCTTCTTCCTCGCTGCCGTAGTTTGGGCAGATCCGGCCTCCCGCCGCCCACCTAGCGACATCCTGGCGACCATCAGGTATAACTTCCTTCGAAACTGGCCTTGCTCTACTTCCCGAGCTCCTGACGTTGCTGCATTTGTAACTTTTACTATTTCTCAGGCCCCCTCGTAGATAGGATCGATCGACTATTCGAAAACCACCTAATTTTTTTACGTTTAAGAGGTAAAACTAGTTCATGCACTCGAATCTAGTACTACTTGGTTCAAACAAGGAAGAAAGGGGGTGGGGAGTGGGGGAGGATTTGTTACCTGAATCTAGGACTTCGTCAAAAGAGGAAATAATGGGGTCAAAAAGTAGCAGAGACTGGCTATCCAACTGGTCTCTACGTATAATAGGGAAATAAAGGGAAATGCAGTACAAACTCAATATAAACCCGATCTATTGGTTGAAAAAGGAAAGAAAGTGGGGACTGGGGGACAAGTCAACAGAGTAAGTCCAGCACTAGATTTGCTAGCCTCACACAGTATAAGGTGGCTATACCGAACAAAAATGGGACCAACCCAGATATCCTGTTCTGATGTTTGTTGCCCCGAGACACTCTTATGTAATGCCACTAGTAAAATGTAGCAGTCGCACTATTAAAAGTAAGGACACATTAAACCAATGTTGTTTTCAATGTAATGCCTCCAGTAATATGAATCAATGGCACTTCTTTACATGTCCTGCTAAAATTTCCCATGAAGATAAGTTGGTTCTTTTCGTTAGAAATGCAACTGTCCTGGTCTGCCTACTCTCTCGTGCCCAAAGTAATGTCGTATTTAACGGTTGTCATAGTTAATCTTGATGCCCACACTAATATCTAGCAATGCCACTGCATTAGAAATTGCTACTGTCCTTGTAGGATTTCCATTGAGATAAGGAACATGCTTCTTTTCACTTGATGCATGTTTCATCACTTGTTACTTGTTAGTCACCCTCCTTTCCACCTTTTTTGTGCAAACAGAGATATACATTTCACGCTCAATCTTAGTTGAACTGCACAAATGATATCCAAATTATAGTTGAGCATTCCAGGAGCTTCACAACCAACCTTGATGTTGCACAATTTTATTGCAACTAATGAAGAAGAAGCTCTGTGGGTTTCGTTTTCTGATGGAAATGGAACCGGGGCTGGAGCCCTTTTCTTAAAAAAATTGAAGAAGAAGCTGCTAGCTCACGGGACATTGCTTCATTTTAGGTGAACTGCATGAAAAGGTCCCATGAATTGAATCATCCATGTTGGTGACTGAAAGAGCCAGCTTTAGCATCCCAGTCTAAGCACCCCCGACCTCCATCCTTGCGACGCACGGTACACCTCGTTTGCCACCTGCTCGACCCTAGTGTCACTGATAAAATGAAGTAATAATACAGTTAAAATAGAGCGAGTGTCATCTCTATCATTTCATTTCCAATGTAGATAAAGAAAGTGCTTCTCTTTGTTAAAGTATGTTTCATCAACTAGTCCCATTATTAATGTTTAAGCGTTTCTGCAAACTGGGGTGCTTAATTTTAGTTGATATGTACAAAAATAGAGATTTGAATGTCTCAAGGCGCCTCCTTGTACTACTACTGTACACTGATGTTCATCACTGGTAGAAGGTGTATCTGGGAGACTTGGGACGATGTCCAGTATGAGGCGTACCGTATGAGGCGTCGCAGGGCCCATCTCGCCCTTGCAGCATGCCATACTATGATACTATCGCAATATTTTCTTCTATTTATTTTGTGTGTTTCATCAACTAGTGCCACTATAATGTAATCACACTTTTTCATTATCTGTGCAAACAGGGTTATTCAGCTGCATTTTGGTGGAACTGAACAAATGTACGTATGGAACCGGCATATATGCAGAGTGCAAGGTGTGCCAAGTAAAAATTACCAACACCAACCATGCTGCATGCATGCATTGGCATCCACCACAACCAGTGGGATGTGTGGCGCTCTATGTGGACGGATCTTTCTCGGCAGCAAATCCTCTAACCAAATATTAGTAGCTTATATTGGCAGTTTTCTAGGGAGTACTCTTTTCTGAAAGAAGCACCAACCAATTTTTCTTTATTTGCACACTGTGTCACAACTTTGACCCAAAGGTCCAAAGCTATTTTAGGGTGATTGGCGTAGTACTCGGAGACTGATTGTCAGCATGATTTTCATTAGCTGTCACACTGATTGTAAGCATGAGCAAGTGGAAGATTAGGTTAGTGCGAAGCTTACCTTAAACCCTACCGCCACCGTTGAAACGAGGTGAGCGTCGAGGGAACCGTGGAGAACGTCGGGGAAGCGGCGTCGCGCCATTCGGGCTCCTCTCGCGGTGGGAGAACGAATACTCCTGTGGCTCCGGCTAGCTATGCACCCTCACGAACGGCACACCATACTCGATCGATTCGTTATCCTCTGGGTGCTTGACCTTCGACCTGTACGCCCACCACCTCCGCCTGACTGTCTCCTCGGGCGAATGTGTCTGCTCCATCGCCCATAGGAGATACTCGATGAACTCGGAGGACGGCGGCGTGACTGTCGCCAAGGAGTACATGTACATCGCCGCCATCTCGCTCTTTCGCATACATTGCCACATGGCCCGCACCATCCTCAAAATCTCCCACTCATTGTCAAACCAACTAAGGATCTCCTTCAACCTGGCTAACTTTGCCTGGTCGCCACTGGCGATCTGCCTGATTCGCTGCTGCATCCTCTCCATAGATGTCGTTCTGAGTGGTCTAGTGCTAGCTTTGGAAGATGGGAGGAGAGACGATGGTCTTGCAATAGAGAAGCGGGAGAGGAGAGGAGGTGGTTTTGGAATGGAGATGATGGAGAGGAGAGGAGGTGGTTTTGCAATGGAGAGAAGATTAGAAGAGGGAGAG
>NC_041393.1:291982449-292134975 GCF_002162155.2 Triticum dicoccoides
GGCGAGACGGTGGTTTTGGAATGGAGATGATGGAGAGGAGAAGAGATGGTTTTGGAATGGAGATGATGGAGAGGAGAGGAGGTCGTTTTGCAATGGAGAAGATCAGAAGAGGGAGAGGCGAGACGGTGGTTTTGGAATGGAGATGATGGAGAGGAGAGGAGGTGGTTTTCCAATGGAGAAGATCAGAAGAGGGAGAGGCGAGACGGTGGTTTTGGAATGCAGATGATGGAGAGGAGAGGAGGTGGTTTTGCAATGGAGAAGAGGGAGAGGAGCGTGCGACAGCGATTTAGGATTGGGCGAGAGGGCCGGCGCGCTGTGACTGGATCAAAATCAAAATCAATTTACCCTTCAATTAAGAAAGCGACCCCACATTAACTAGTCTCCCTTTTATTCTGGTTCATAATTGACCATGATTTTCGCACATAAAATATATGTTATACGTTGCAAAAATAATATAATTTGAAAGTACATTCAGATACAAACCAAACGATACAATTTTTGGTGACATGCATTCAGATTTTGCTTGTCACATACAGTACGCGGTCAAACTTTGACCCAAAATACGCAAAACAACAAAAAAAATACTTCCAAGACCAGCGCCGCTCTTCCGCTCTTCTCCTGTTCCAATCTAAGTCCACCGCCGTTCCTCTCCTGTTCCAATCTAAATCTAGCGCCGCTCCTCTCCTCTTCCATTTCAAAACCACCGCCCCTCCTCTCCTGTTGCAGTCCAAAACCAGCGTCGCTCCTCTCCCGTTCTAATCCAAAACCAGCGGCGCTCCTCTCCTCTTCCATTCGAAAACCACCGCCGGCGAGTGAAGGTGTTGTGGAGAAGTAGATCAATGGAGTAGTACAACCGATATGTGAGGATCGTAGATGGCGACCCTGTGAAGCTAGCTAGGATGTTGGAGATACAGTCTTGGTTTGACAACAAGGACCAACTAGCGGCGACGGCGACATCCATGGCCAAATATCTGCAACAGAGCAAAAAGGCAACGTTACTCCCGGAGGGAGTCGCACCGGAGTACATAGAGCTGCTCCTCTGGGCCATGGAGCAAACAGATTCACTGAATCCGATCGTGAGGGAGCGGTGGTGGGAGTATCGATCCCATATGGAGCATCCACCAGAGATTGAAGGATCGAGCATCTACAGGGTGCCGTTTGTGAGGGTGTCCTGCCAGAGCGAGCCGGTGGAGTCTTCGTCGACCGAACCCAACTGCAAGAGGAGAAAAGCAGTTGGCCCGACGACACTTCCCCGCCATCATCTCCCTCGTCGTTCACATCGTCTCACGGGGCGGCTGTCTGCCGCCGAGGAATAGGAGGGGACTGCCCCCCAGACCAATAGTCGGGCAGGTTGTGAATTGTTAGGAGGAGCTTAGGGTTGTCAGTATTTGCAGGTTGTGAATTGTGTTTTGTGTTGTGTATTTTGAGTGTACTTTCAGATATGAATGTCTTTTGAATTTCAGATTTGTAGTATTGAGCATATGAAGAATTTTATGAATTCTAGAGATCTATATTTAGCACTTAAAAATGTAGTTTCATAGGAGTATAAAAGTGCAGACGAGAAGAAACTGCAAGTTTCAGTTTCAGATAAGAAACTGCAAGTTCAGTTTCAGATAAGAAACTGCAACTTTCAGAGGCAGAGCATTTTTATTAACACGGCCTTTTCAAACAGGGTTAACATCATGTTGGAAGGTTTATTCGTGGTCGAAAATGGAACTACCAGCTAGTTAACATCATGCTAATCAACATTCATGCATAGCACATCTTCATATGATGCACAGTCAAAATGCCCACACAATGTTGAGTGTGCGAAACACAGAGAAAACGAGGGATGGAGTTTTGGCAAGTGTTGGACGTGGTTTTGGGCTGCCCCATCTAGGCTTTCATTTTTAACATGCGCAGCCCACGACCTCGGATGGGAGGGCCCGTTTGTATTTTCTTAGGGCCGTCATGTATCGACCGGCCTATGGACCTCGCATCCGAGGTTTTATTTTTGGCACCTCAATTTATGTATTTTTTTGAAGAAAACGCAGCGGTCTGTTCTATTTTTCTATATAAGAATAGGAACGCCAGGTACAACTTATGTTTCCCTTTTAACTATATTATATATATTTAAATTATTTTATATGTTATTATATATTATTTTTATTGTCATCATATCTTTAACAGATACTTACATATGTAAGAAAACAAAATCCCACATCTTATTAACTTATAAAAATAATTTCTTAACAAATAAAATCCTGGATTGTTTTGGCACGAAAATCCTAGTAATTGTGTACAAAAGCTTGGTAAGATTTAAGGACGAATGTAATAATATCACTTATTATTTAAATATATTTATAACAAAATGCTCAGCCCTTTTTTATTTTTTGATAACATTGCTGGCCCCACCCAACATTATAATTAGAATCAGCCCAGCAAAATCGTGTATCTAGATAAAGTGCAAATGGCCTATAATTTTTTAGGAAATAAAATAATTGGGCCGCATGAAAGCTACATTAATTGTTCACCCAGCCCAGCTAATGGCTGTAATTCAAAAAAAAGATCAAATTGACTATAAATTCTACCGCACAAAAAAAGACTGTAAATTCTGAAAAAATGGGTTGAATACGTGCCACATTTTTGGAGGCTGAAATGTGGGCCAATAGGTCGAAGCCAACGCAAGTCGTTGTAAATTTAGTCAACCAATGATTTTGACATGTTAGCCGGCATCCATCTTCAATCTCTCGTCTTCTTCCTCCAGCGCCGCCGGGACCACCTCCCGCCTCCTGCTGCTAGCAGCTCTGCTTAGCACGCTTCGCTATGAAGCGCTACTCCACCGTTGGCCAGGCCATCCCTCCAACCCTCCACACCTCCTGTTCTTCTCCACCGACTGCCGAACCACACCGCACTAGAACCAGTTAACCCTTGTACATCTCTCCGTCTGCGACTCTACTCCCGCGTCTTCCCATATCCGTCTCGTTGTTGTCCGGGGCCTCGCCGTCGTCCACCACCTTGGATGCGCTCGGCGCGGCGTGGTCAACATGGTCAACGAACGACACCATCGGTAGTAGGCTGTGCGTGGAGAGGCTGACAGCTGGGTCCACGGCCGCACACAAGGAAATGCCTCCTTATTATGCGCAAAATAATGATTCCTCCACCTGACATCTGGGACCCACCGGAAGGGCCCCTATATTTCGCGAAAAAATGTGCCCCCCGCTGACTTGTCAGACCCATCAGCTATCTTCGCACGCAAGAAGTGCCTCCTTATTACGCCCAAAAAAATGAATACTCCCTTTGCCAGCTGGAACCCAGCATACTGGGAGGCTGACTTGTGGGCCTACCAAGTTGACGGGGACGGAGGGCTTTATCAACTTAGTGAATATGAATGACTCTAGCTCCTGTTACCGTATGATGTTCATCCAACGGTTGTAGTGCTTCTTCAACCTCTGGTCTTCTTGCTCCAGCCACCCAAACCAGCGCCGGTCGTGTCGCGTGCTCCTGCCTCCCGTGGCCGGCTGTGATGCCGCGGAGGCCTCACCAACCCTACTACTCCCACAGCTAGTCAGGCCATCCCTCTACTCACCCACACCCCCTGTTAATCTACGGCGATAGCAGCCTCACACCGTAGCCGAACCAGTGAACCCTCGTACTCCTCTTCGCATGGGCATCCACTACTGCATCTTCCACGGCTCCAAGTCGTCCCCTTCCTAGGCCTCGCCGTCGTCCACCGCCGTGGTGCTCTCGGCGCGGCGTGGTCAACGTGGTCAAGGAACGACTTCCATTGGACGTGGACTGTACATGGAGAGGCTGACAGCTGGGTCCACGGCCGCAGCAAGGAAGTGCCTCCTTATTACGCGGAAAATAATGATTCCTCCACCTGACAGTGGGGATCCACCGGACGGGCCACCGTATTTCGCGAAAAAAAGTTTCCCCTGACTGTTGGGACCCACCAGCAACATCTTTGCACGCAAGGAAGTGCATCCAGGCAAAAAAAAGGGTTTGCCCCCTGACTCCTGGGACCCACCAGCTACATCTTCGCACGCAAGGAAGTGCGTCCGGGCAAAAAAAGGATTCGCCCCCCTAACTGCTGAGACCCACCAGCTACATCTTCGCACGCAAAGGAAGTGCGTCCGGGCAAAAAAAACGATTCGCCCCTCTGACTGCTGGGACCCACCAGCGACATTTTCGCACGCAAGGAACTGCCTGACAGTCGGGACCCACCTGGTCGAAGCATACGTAGCGTTGTCATTCTGGTCACAAACTTTTACGTACATATATACTGGTCGATGTATAGGCGCGCACGTGTCGTAGTAGAGGCGCGCACGTAGCATGTACACGTACGTACAGCGCCAGGGTGCAAGAAAGAAAATACGACCATGTATGTGTACATACGGGCGAGGTCTCGAACGCCTAGTCGCGCATACGTACGGCGAGGGTTCGTGTTCATGGGGAGGCAACGAAATGCGTCGTGTTCATGGGGAGGCAACGGAATGCATCGTGTTCATGGGGAGGCAACAGAATGCGTCGTGTTCATGGCGAGGCAACAGAATGCGTCGTGTTCATCGGGAGGCAACGGAACGTGTGGGAGCCAACCAGCTTGGACGGAACAGGCGATGGAAACGAGGCCTGGCGTACCACGGAACGGAGGAAACGGACCTCCTACGGTCGAAACGGGGGCCCTGTTGATCGGGAGGGGTGTGGCATACCACAAAACGGACGAAACAGACCTCCTACAGTCGAAACAGGGGTCCTGTTGATCTGGAGGGGTGTGGCGTACCGCAAAACGGACGAAACAGACTTGTGTTGGAGCGCTACGGTCAAAACGGGGGGAGGGGTGTGGCGTACCGCAAAACTGGACTCCACGGGATACTGTTCATCTCCACCGTCGACCTCCTCCAACCTCCACGGGCTACCGTCGACCTCCTCCAGCCTCCACGGGCTCCTATTCATCCAGCCTCCACCACGCGCTACTCCACCGGCTACTGTTCAACCACCCCTCCACGGGCACCCCTCCACCGTCTACTGTTCATCCAGCCCTCCACACCACGGGGTCCTGTTCAACCACCCCTCCACGGCCACCCCTCCATCGTCTACTGTTCATCCAGCCCTCCACACCACGGGTTCCTGTTCATCCAGAGGCAACGCCACTGCTCACTGTTCATCCAAACCCCCTCGCAACGCTCACTGTTCATCCCAGAGGCAGCATCGATCAGCTTCAGTTAGCAGCAGTAGCGAAGGAATCACTCCATCGGGTTCAGTTAATAGCCATCGATCGATCGCTCGGGTTCAGTAACGCGTAGCCTGCAGTGTAATCGCTCGGGTTCAGTTAGAGCCCAACGCCTCGCTCGGCTCCAGTTAGAGCCAATGCCTCGCACACACGCGCGTACCTGTACGAGAGAAACGCGCATCGCTCTCCCACCGTAACCGGCAACTCCCCGAAATTTTCCTCCCCCTCGCTTCTACCACGGTTTTTTCCGTCATGGACGGCCCAAAGAATGTCATGCAGCTGCGTCTCCGGCCTGCCCAGGATGAAAAGCCCATTTTCTGTCAGGATTTTTTGTCATAGAAGTAGGAGCCCACCAGATCTATGATGATACCGGGTTTTGTCACAATTATCGTCATAGAAGTGTCATATGTATGACAGAAAAAAAATTTCGTTTGGCCCAAAATGTCACGGATGTGTCTTTTTTTTGTAGTGTCGCCTGGCTTCGGTCGTCATGGCTTGCGTCATGGGCACCTCGTGAGGTACCCCGCCTTGATCTCTCCGCCTCCTTGCGAGCCAGCCTGACGAGGCTGCGCCTGAGGAAGCTTCATGTCCTCCGCCCCGCGAAGCTTGGCCCCTCGCGAGGGTCTTGAGCATGTGTCGATGAGGATGGGCCGTACTGGGCCACTCCTTGAGCCACGCTGCAGGCCGCAGGCAGGAAAGTTTGGGTACCCCCATTCCCAGAACACCGACAGTACTCCATTTACACCCTAGCTGAACAATCGGGAACGTAGGGTATAAACACAGGAGCAAGGCAGCCCAGCTTGGCAAAAGCTTAAGTCATAGAGGTGCATAAAATGGCAGAGGCAACAACCATTATGGACGAAGTGAGCTTATAAGCTTTTCAACAAAATGCTTCTTTAAAAGGAGCCCCCATGTATGGTGGGGTGTATACATTTAAAGATGTGCACCCCGAACAATGGGGATGATCCGATCATACGTTTGACAAGAAAAGGAAAAAAAAATTCAAAAGGGAGAGGAAGAAAAGGAAAAACCTAGCTTAACATGAAACCTAAGGAGGTCGAACTATGCATAGAATCTTTGGAGCCGGGCAGCGTTCCATGGGTTTAGCTCAAGGCGATTATCCTCTGCATTGCGAAGGCGATAGGCTCCCCCTAAGGACTTCATCTATGATGAAGGGGCCCTCCCATTTGGGTTTGAGCTTATCCTTTTTATTTTTCGGGAGGCGTAAAACATGTTCTCTGACATTTTATGTCTTAGCCCACACTTCTCTGCTTTGGTAACGCCTGGCTTGTTGTTGATAGAATGCGGAATGGGCTTTAGCAACATCGTGCTCCTCTTTGAGTCCGTCAAGGTCATCCTGCCGGTCTAGTTCGGCATCTCTCTCTTCGAACATGCACACTCTAGGTGAGTCGTGAATAATGTCGCAGGGCAATACGGCCTCTGCACCGTACACCATAAAGAAGGGTGTGTATTCGGTCATTCGATTGGGCATGGTCCGGAGTCCCCAAAGTACGGAATCGAGTTCCTCAACCCAGTGCTTGTCTGATTCTTGTCAAGAGAGCACTATTCTGGGCTTAATACCACTCATTATCATACCGTTGGACCTTGGCCGTTTGTTTGAGGGTCGTATACGAATGCGTAGTAGAGTTTAATGCCCAACTTAGCACACCAAATTTTCACCTCATCAGCTGTGAAGTTGGAGCCATTATCAGTGATGATACTATGCGGGACACCATAACGGCGGACTACACTGGATATAAAGTCAATCACTGGTCCGGCGTCAGTTGTTTTTACTGGTTTGACCTCTATCCATTTAGTGAATTTACCTACCATTACTAGCACATATTCCTTTTTGTGGCTTCCCCCTTTAAGGGGTCTAACCATATCATGCTCCCGGACCGCAAAGGGCCAAGTAATGGGGATTGATTGTAACGCGGTGGGAGGCATGTGGCTTTGGTTGGCGAAAAGCTGATAGCCCACACAACGTTGGACAAAGGCTTGAGCGTTTGGTCGAGCCGTCGGCCAGAAAACCCTGTCATGAATGCCTTGCTTACCAGGGCTCGAGCTGCGGCGTGATGACCATCGAGACCGCATGTATTTCTGCCAAGAGTTGCCTTCCCTCCTCTTTGGAGATACACCTTTGAAGGACTCTGGTTGTACTTCTTTTATATAGTTCACCCTCATGTACTTTAAAGAATTTAGAGAGTCAAACAATGCACCAAGCTTCATTTTGATTATCGGGGAGCTCCTGCCTATTAAGGTAGGCCAGGAATGGTTCGGTCCAGGGAGCGATAACCGCCATGATCTCATGAGCAGAGGGTGTTATATCGATATTCGTACCCCCGGCGGTGTCTGTATTATGTTCAGCAGCTGGGGTTAGGTCCATACTGCCTTCTCCGCTCTCACCCTACCACACTAATTATTTCTTAAACAGCCTCTCCAAAAAGGTTTTAGGTGGCACAGGGTCGCGCATAGCACCCATGTGATGAGGATGTCGGCTGCCTGATTACTCTCTCGAGCAATGTGATGAAACTCAAGTCCTTCGAATCGAGCTGATATTTTTAATATGCCGCTTCGATATGCCGCCATTTTTGGGTCCTTTGTGTTGAACTCTCCATTGGCCTGGGAAATTTCATGGTTGGAATTACCGCGCACCTCCAGGTGTTGTATACCCACGGAGACAGCCATGCAAAAATCATGTAGCAGTGCCTCGTATTCAGTTGCATTATTGGAGTCCGTATACATAATTTGTTGTACATAGCGGACTGTGTACCCAGCAGGGGATGTTAGGAGGACACCATCCCCTAGTCCGGCCAGCATTTTAGAGCTGTTGAAGTATGTAATTCAATTGGAGTAGTAAAAGCTCGATGGCCCATTTGGCTATGCGGCTAATGATGTCCCTCTTATTGATAATGTCATTGAGTGGTACTTCAGATGCCACTGTGATCGAACACTCTTGAAAGTAGTGTCACAGTTTACGGGATGCCGTGAAGACTGTGTAGGCTATCTTCTGATAGTGGGTGTATTGGGATTTGCAAGGTGTGAGGACCTCCGATACACAATAGACTAGTTTTTGGGTTGGGAATTTATGTCCCTCTTCCCCTCGTTCGACGATGAGCACAACACTAACCACTTGGTTAGTTTCCGAAATATATAATACCATGGGCTCTCCAACACCTGCTACAACTTGGATTGAGTTGCTTGCAATAAGGGTTTTAATCTCTTCCAGTCGGTTGTGGCAGCGTCCGTCCATTTCAAGTTGTATGTGCGCTGTAATAGCTTGTAGAGTGGTAGCGCCTTTTCTCCTAGTTTGGAGATAAAGCGGCTTAAGGCCATGACACACCCGGCTAGCTTCTGGACTTGCTTTAGGTCTGTTGGTATGCCCAATTGTGACAATGCTCGAATCTTAGCTGGGTTTGCTTCAATTCCTGGGAAACAATGAACCCAAGCAACTTTCCGGCCGGAACTCCTAAGACACATTTTTCCGGATTAAGCCGTATATCGTATGTTCGGAGGTTGTCGAAGGTCAGGCAAAGATTTATCCACCAGTGTCTCGATGTGTTTTGTCTTGATGACCATCTCATCCACGTATGCTTCGATCGTTTTGCCGATTTGTTTTTCTAGGCAAGTTTGGATCATACGTTGGTAGGTAGCCCCAGCGTTTTTGAGTCCGAAGGGAAAAGTGTTGAAGCAGAAGCGACCGTAAGGGGTGATGAACGCGGTTGCGTCCTGGTCCGATTCCTTCATCTTAATCTGTTGGTATCCGGAATAGGCGTCGAGGAAACACAAAGAATCGTGCCCTACTATTGCATCAATAATTTGGTCGATGCGAGGCAATGGGAAGGGGTATTTTGGGCAAGCCTTGTTGGGGTCCTTAAAATCAACACACGGGCGCCAGGATTTGTCCTACTTTTGTAACAAAACCAATTTGGCTAACCAATCTGGATGTTTAATTTCCCTGATAAACCCAGACTCTAACAACTTGGCTCACTCTTCTCCCATGGCTTGACGCTTGGGTTCGGAGAATCTCCGTAGTGTCTGCTTCACGAGTTTGTGACTGTGTTCGGCCAGTCTTCATGGGATGTTGGGCATGTCTGAAGGGTGCCAAGCAAAGATATCCCAATTTTCTCGCGGGAATGTGCGTAGGGCGGCGTCCACTGCCCGATCCAGCTGTGCTCCAATAGATGATGTTTTGTTAGGGTCCATCGGGTGCACTTGGAATTTGACTATTTCCTCGGCTAGCTCGAAAGAGGTGGATTTGGATCTCTTATCGAGAATCACATCATCCCTGTCCACCGTGGATTGTAGGTTGGTTAATTCCTCCACTGTCAGGGCTTCGGATAGTGCCTCGAGGGCCAAGGAAAAAGTTTTTGTTTTGGCACGAAGGGCTTTGTGCGGGTCGCTCGAAATTGCGATAATTCCATTAGGTCCGGGCATTTTGAGTTTCATATAGCCGTAATGGGGTATAGCTTGGAATTGTGAGAAAGCATCCCAGTCGAGGATGGCGTGATTCCCACTAATGAAGGGGACCACATGAAAGAGAAGCTCTTTAGATATATAGTTTTCGGGCATGCCGAATACCACATCCAGTTTAATTTTTCCCGAGCAGTGTGCTTCTCAACTGGGGATAATACCTTGAAAGGTGGTATTGCTCTGCTCGATGCGTGACCTATCCATCTGCATTTCGAGCGTGTCCTCACAGATGAGGTTAAGTCAACTACCACCGTCCATGAGCACTTTGGTAAGATGAAAACCATCAACGATGGGGTTTAGTACTAAGGCGGCGGGTGCTCGGACAGACCGAGCCTTTGGTTCATCTTCGGTCGTAAAGGTTATTGCCGTTTTGTTCCATGGGCTCAGTGCGGTAACTTGGTGGACTTTGGCGAGGTCTTGGAGCACCCGTTTGCGCCAATTGTTTGAAGAGAAGGTCTCTGGAGGTGTGGTGAGGATGGCCTCTCCACTTTTTGCTGCTTGTTAGAGTACCCAGCATGCTCGGAGGCTATGGGTTGGGTCTGTGCGCGGAGTGGCGTGGATCGGGCATGGCTTATCTATTAGTTCGTTAAGAATGGACCTGTGTCCCGTGAAGGGTTTATTTTTCCTGCCCATAGACTGGTGGTCGGTTGACCCGCCAGGATGTATCCATTTAGCCCGGCCCGCACACTAATTCAAGGCAGTGGGCTCTAGTTGAGTTTTCTGGGCCCTCCATGTCCTTTCCATCACACAGTACTTTTGCACTACTTGTGATAACTCCGTGAAGCTCTGTATGTGGCGACGGTCAAGGGCATTCTATATTCCCTCATCGGTATAGTTGTGGTGGAAAACCGAAACCACGTCGTCATCTGAGCAGTCTTCGATCATGTTTTTAACAAGCAGGAATCTGGCCCAAAAGTGGTGGACCGTTTCCTGAGGCTGCTGCCGCACATACATCAAGTCGTATATATCTAGAGGATCTGAGTTGTTTGGAGAATATAGATTGTGGTGGGTGGGTGGCTTAAATTTTAGATCCTGTCCCACATCTGTGTTCGGAGCTTGAACGGTCTTCGAGGCGACCTATTCGAGTCCAGGGAGGCACAAGGGCTCCTGCAATCCTATACTTGAGCCAGAGTCCGGAGGGCGTGAGGTCTCATCTAAAGGGGGAGTATCTGGTTAGGGGATTCGGAGACCCAAACATATTTGGTTTTCAATATAGGGAGGGAAGTGTCTTTGTCCGGTTCCTCAACGACCTCTATGAGGTGGCTCATTCGTGGGTGATTAATTTCCCCTCTAGTCGGGATTGAGCCCGCTCTGATCATAGTCCGTTGAGACACCCAGGGCGGCGATGCGGTCCAGTAGTTCATTTAAAGACGAAACATCCGTCAGATCCAACTTTTCAGAGTACTTGGGGCTGATGCGAAGATGGTGTCCAGCGGCCATGGGGGGAGTTGCGGGCTCGACGGCCTCGCAAGCCCTTGTGGTGAAACCGCCGAACTGGAGGGTCTGCCCAGAAGCTAGGCACCCTCCAGAAGTGATATTATTGTTCATGACTAGGCGAGTCATAGATCACTTTTTGTAGGCAGCACAGCAGAGCACTCAATGAAAGAACCAATGTCGGTGTCAAAACTGGCAGATCTCGGGTAGGGGGACCCAAGCTGTCCGTTTAATGATCAATGGTAACAAGAGACCAGGGGACACAACGTTTACCCAGGTTCGGGCATTCTTAAGGGAGGTAAAACCCTACTCCTGCTTGATTATATTCGGCGAGTGTGAAGATTACAAGAGTTGATCTACCTCAAGATCGTAATGGCTAAACCCTAGATGTCTAGCCTATGAGTGTTCCAATGACGGTGAAGAAGATAGCCCCTACGGACTAACCCTCTAGCTTATATACACACCGAAGGAGCCTAGGGTTTGTATAAGGTCAGTTCATCAGGGAAGGAAAGTTTCGGACTCTAATCTTGTTGTCTACATATTGAGAAGTCCCATCATGACACGGAGGATAATCTTAACCTTGATCTTGTACGGCCCATCCAACCCGGCCCATATTCCTATGTCGGACACCTGAGGACCCCCAAATTCAGGACTCCCTCAGCGTGTTGCCCCAAAAATATTTTTCCTCCATAGTGGAGATATTGTTTCCACATATATATTGACCGATGCCAGGAATGCCCTCTTATTACTGACTATCACACACGTACGTTACGGCCTGCCACACGGTGAAAACAAGGAGAATAATGGTTATAGTCACCATATTTTCTTGAATTTACAACCAAATGGGATTCCCTAGATCATAGAGCATGTGCACAATGGAATGTTTGTCCTTACTAGATAGACCAATTTTTACACTCGCCAAAATCTCTCGGATTTCCTACCAAAGGAGTGCCAATGGGTTCAGTAACTTGCGTGAAAAGCAGCGGCGAATGATGTTTTTTGACTTTCAAGGGCAAAAATCCATGCTTAGGGGCCGAATTTGAGGGTCCTCCGGGACTACTGACGCAAGCATTTTGAGTACATGTGGATTCGGAACAGACTCTGAATGACAAAGTTATGATCATTTTATTGAACACCGCTCCTTTATATGGCAGTCCTTGAAAGAACTTCATTTTTTCTTGATGCGTTCTGGCATGCTGCCCCAAAATTTTTTGTCCTCCACAGTGGAGATATTGTTTCCACATATATATTGACCAATGTTAGGAATGCCCTCTTATTATTGGCTATCACACACGTACGTTACGGCAAGCCACATGGTGAAAACAAGAAGAATAAGGCTTATAATCGCCATATTTTCTTGAATTTACAACCAAATGGGATTCCCAGAAACGTTTGTCCTTACCAAATGAAATAATATTTACACTCACCATAATCTCTCGTATTTCCTTCCAATGGAGTGCCAATGGGTTCAGAAACTTGGCTGAAATGTAGTGGCGAATGATGTTCTTTGACTTTCAGGGAAAAAAAGTCCTACTTAGGGGACGAATTTGATTGTCCTCCAGGGCTCCCGGCGCAAGAGGGGAGTTCTTTCTAGATTCACATGCTTGCCGCGAGCATTATTAGTACTTGTAGGTGTGAAACAGAGTCCAAATGGCAAAGTTATGACTGTTTTACAAAAGACCGGTCTTTTATATGGCAATCCTTCAAAGAACTTCATTTTTCCGTGACGCATTCTGGCATGCCACCCCAAAATTTTGTGTCCTCCAGAGCGGAGATATCGTTTTGACATATATATTGACCAATGCCAGGAATGCCCTCTTCTTATTAGTTGTCAAACACGTACGATACGGCATATCACACGACGAAAAGAAGGAGAATAAGCCTTATAGTCATCGTATTTTCTTGAATTTACTACCAAATGGGATTCCTCGGATCATAGAGCATGTGCAGAAGGCAACATTTGTCCTTACTAGGTGGGCTAGTGTTTACACTCACCAAAAGCTCTCAAACTTCCTTCCAAAGAAGTGCCAATGGGTTCAGAAACTTGTCTGAAAAGCAGCGGCGAATGATGTTATTTGACTTTTAGGGGCCAAAATTCCTTCTTACGACCTAATTTGAAGGTACTATGGGACCCCTGGCGCAAGCCGGGAGTATTTTCTAGATTGCCTCACTCATCGCAAGAATTTTGAGTACTTGTGGATCCGGAACAGACTCCGAATGAGAAATTTATGAACGTTTTAGTGAACACCGATCCTTTATATGACAATCCTTGAATGAACTTCATTTTTCTGTGATGCGTTCTGGCGCGCCACCACGAAATTTTGTATCCTCCATAGAGAAGATATTGTTTCCACATATATATTGACCGATGCCAGGAATGCCCTCTTGTTATTTGCTGTCACACACGTACATTACGGCATGCCACACGGCGAAAACAAGGAGAATAAGGCTTATAGTCGTAGTTTTTTCTTGAATTTACAACCAAATGGGATTCCTAGGACAAATGTTTACACTCACCATAATCTCTCGGATTCCTTCCAATGTAGTGCCATTAGGTTCAGAAACTTGTCTAAAAAGAAGCGGTGTATGAGGTTCTTTGACTTTCAAGGGCAAAAAGTCCTTCTTAGGGGCCGAAGTTGAGGGTCCTCCAGGCCTCCTGGCACAAGCGGGGAGTTCTTTCTAGATTCACACACTCGTCGAGAGCATTATTAGTACTCATGGGTCTAAAATGCACTCTGAATGACAAAGTTGCGACTGTTTTAGTGATGACCGGTTTTAGTGATGAACGTTTGTCCTTACCAGACGAAATAATGTTTACACTCAGCATAATCTCTCGTATTTTCTTCCAAACGTGTGCCAATGGGTTCAGAAACTTGGCTGAAATGTAGTGGCGAATGATGTTCTTTGACTTTCAGGGGAAAAAAGTCCTGCTTAGGGGCCGAATTTGATTGTCCTCCAGGACTTCTGGCGCAAGAGGGGAGTTCTTTCTAGATTCACATGCTTGCTGCGAGCATTATTAGTACTTGTAGGTGTGAAATGGAGTCCAAATGACAAAGTTATGACTGTTTTACAGAAGACTAGTCTTTTATACGGCAATCCTTGAAAGAACTTCATTTTTCCATGACGCGTTCTGGCATGCCACCCCGAAGTTTTGTGTCCTCCATAGCGGAGATATTGTTTTGATATATATATTGACCGATGCTAGGAATGCCCTCTTCTTGTTGGTTGTCAAACACGTATGCTACAACATATCACACGACGAAAAGAAGGAGAATAAGCTTTATAGTCATCGTATTTTCTTGAATTTACTACCAAATGGGATTCCTCGGATCATAGAGCATGTGCAGAAGGCAACGTTTGTCCTTACTAGGTGGGCTAATGTTTACACTCACCAAAAGATCTCAGACTTCCTTCCAAAGGAGTGCCAATGGGTTCAGAAACTTTTCTGAAAAGCAGCGACGAATGATGTTTTTTGACTTTCAGGGGCCAAAATTCCTTCTTAGGGCCTAATTTGAAGGTCCTCCGGGACACCTGGCGCAAGTTGGGAGTATTTTCTAGATTGCCTCGCTCGTCACAAGAATTTTGAGTAATTGTGGATCCGGAACGGACTCCGAATGGCAAAGTTATGAACGTTTTAGTGAACACCGATCCTTTATCTGACAGTCCTTGAAAGAACTTCATTTTTTTGTGATGCGTTCTGGCACGCCACCCCGAAATTTTGCATCCTCCATAGAGAAGATATTGTTTCCACATACATATTAACTGATGCCAGGAATGCCCTCTTGTTATTGGCTGTCACACACATACATTAGGGCATGCCACACAGCGAAAACAAGGAGAATAAGGCTTATAGTCGTAGTTTTTTCTTGAATTTACAACCAAATGGGATTCCCAGGACAAATGTTTACACTCACCATAATCTCTCGGATTTCCTTCCAATGGAGTGCCATTAGGTTCAGAAACTTGTCTGAGAAGAAGTAGTGAATGAGGTTCTTTGACTTTCAGGGGCAAAAAGTCCTGCTTAGGGGCCGAATTTGAGGGTCCTTCAGGCCTCCTTGCACAAGCAGGGAGTTCTTTCTTGATTCACACACTCGTCGAGAGCATTATTAGTACTCGCGGATCTAGAATGCACTCTGAATGACAAAGTTGCGACCATTTTAGTGAAGACCGGTCCTTTATATGGCAATCCTTGAAAGAACTTCATTTTTCTGTGACGCGTTCTGGCATGCCATCCAAAAATTTTATGTCCTCCATAGTTGAGATATTTTTTTGACATATATATTGACCGATGCTAGGAATGCCCTCTTGTTATTGGCTCTCACACACGTACGTTACAGCATGCCACATGGCAAAAACAAGGAGAATAAGCCTTATAGTCGTCGTATTTTTCCTGAATTTACAACCAAATGGGATTCCCCGGATCATAGAGCATGTGTAGAAGGCAACATTTTTCTTTACCATGTGGACTAATGTTTATACCCACCATATTCTTTCGTCTTTCCTTCCAAAGAAGTGACAATGGGTTTAGAAACTTTTCTGAAAAGGAGCGATGAATGATGTTCTTTGATTTTCAGGGGCAAAAATTCCTACTTAGGGGCCGAATTTGGGGGTCCTCCGGGTACTTGTGGGTCATGAACAAACTCCAAATGACAAAGTTATGAACGGTTTGGTGAACACTGGTCCTTTATATGGCGGCCCTTGAAAGAACTTCATTTTTTCGTGATGGGTTCTGGTGCGCCACCACGAAAATTTTGGGTCCTTAATAGCGAAGATATTGTTTCCACATATATATTGACCGATGCCAGGAATGCTCTCTTGTTATTGTCTATCACACACATACATAATGGCATGCCAGACGGCAAAAACAAGAAGAATAAGGCTTATAATTGCCGTATTTTCTTGAATTTACAATCAAATGGGATTCCCAGATCATAGAGCATGTGCAAAATGCAACGTTTGTCCTTACCGGGTAGACTAATGTTTACACTCGCCACAATCTCTTGGATCACCTTCCAAAGGAGTACCAATGTCTGAAAAGCAGCGGCAAATGATGTTCTTTGACTTTTAGGGACAAAAAATCCTGTTTAGGGGCTGAATTTGAGGGTCCTATGTGCGTTCTAGCACAAGCCGGGAATATTTTCTAGATTCCCACGCTTGTCGCGAGTATTTTGAGTTCATTCGGCGGATTCCGAATGAAAAAGTTATGACTGTTTTAGTGAACACCGGTCCTTTATATGGAAATGCTTGAAAGAACTTTATTTTTCCGTGACGTGTTCTGGCGCTAGCCGCTAGATTTTCTTCAATTTACGGCCAAATGAGATTTCCCTGATCATAGAGCATCTGCAGAATTTTACGTTTGTCCCTACCAGGGGGGCTAATGTCTATAAGCATCATAATCTCTCAAACTTCCTTCAAAATGAAGTGCCAATGGATTCAGAAACTTGTCCAAAAAACAGCAGCAAATGATGTTCTTTGACTTTCAGGGCCAAAAATTCTTGTTTAAGGCCGAATATGAGGGTACTCCAGGCCTCCTGGCGTGAGAGGGGAGTATTTTCTAGATTCACAAGCTCGCCGTGAGCAGTTTCAGTACTTGTGGGTCTGACACGGACTCCAAATGACAAAGTACTGACCGTTTTAGTGAACATTGGTCCATTCTATGGCAGTCCTTGAAAGTACTTCATTTTCCCATGACGCTTTTTGCCTCACAGCCCCGAAATTTCTTGTTGACTATAACAGAGATATTGTTTCGACATATATATTGACCGATGCAACGGATGTCCTTTTGTTCTTGGCTTTCATGCGCATGAATTACAGCAAGCCATCCGGCGAAAACAACGAGAATAAGGCATATAGCCGCTGGATTTTCTTCAATTTACGGCCAAATGAGATTGCCCGGATCCTAGAGCATCTGCAGAAGGCTACGTTTTTCCCTGCCAAGGTGATAATGTCTATAAGCAACAGATTCTCTCGAACTTCCTTCAAAAGTAAGTGCCAATGGATTCAAAAACTTGTCCGAAAAAACAACGGCGAATGATGTTCTTTGACTTTCAGGGCCAGAAAGTCCTGCTTAAGACCTAATTTGAGGGTACTTCGGGGCCCCTGGCGCAAGCGGGGAGTATTTTCTGGATTTGCACCCTCACCGCGAGCAGTTTGAGTACTTGTGGGTCTAAAATGGACTCCAAATGACAAAGTTATGACCGTTTTAGTGAACATCGGTCCATTCTATGGCAGTCCTTGAAAGTACTTCATTTTCCCGTGAATCTTTTTGCCTGACCGCCCCGAAATTTCTTGTCCACTATAATGCAGTTATTATTTACACATATATATTGACCGATGCAAGGAATGCCCATTTGTTCTTGGCTTTCACGCGCATGAGCTACAGCCTGCCATCCGGCATAAACAACGAGAATAAGGCGTATAGCCGCTGGATTTTCTTCAATTTAGGGCCGAATGAGATTGCCCGGATCGTAGAGCATCTGCAAAAAGCTAAGTTTGTCCTTACCAGGGGGGCTAATCTCTATAAGAAACATAATCTCTCGAATTTCCTTCGAAAGGAAGTGCCAATGGTTTCAGAAACTTGTCCGAAAAACAGCGGCGAATGATGTTCTTTGACTTTCAGGGCCAAAAAGTCCTGCTTAAGGCCGAATTTGAGGGTACTCCAGGCCTCCTAGCGCAAGCCAGGAGTATTTTCTGGATTTACATGCTCACCATGAGCAGCTTGAGTACTTGTGGGTGCGACACGGACTCCGAATGACAATGCTATGACCGTTTTAGTGAACATCGGTCCATTCTATGGCAGTCCTTGAAAGAACTTAATTTCCCCGCGAGGCTTTTTGCCTGACCGCCCCAAAATTTATTGTCCTCTATAGTGGAGATATTGTTTCACATATATATTGAGCAATGCTAGGAATTCCCTTTTGTTCTTGGCTTTCGTGCGCATGAGTTACAGCAAGCCATCCGGCGAAAACAATGAGAATAAGGCATATAGCCGCTGGATTTTCTTCAATTTACGGCCAAACAAGATTGTCCCTACCAGGGGGCTAATGTCTATAAGCAACATAATCTCTCGAATTTCTTCAAAAGGAAGGGCCAATGGGTTCAGAAACTTGTCCAAAAAACAGCGGCGACTGATGTTCTTTGACTTTCAGGGTAAAAAAGTCATGCTTAAGGCCAAATATGAGGGTACTTCAGGCCTCCTGGCGTGAGAGGGGAGTATTTTCTGGATTCACATGCTTGCTGCGAGTAGTTTGAGTACTTGTGGGTCCGACACAGACTCCAAATGAGAAAGTGATGACCATTTTAGTGAACATTGGTTCATTCTATGACAGTCCTTGAAAGAACTTCATTTTCCCGAGACGCTTTTTGCCTGACCGCCCCCCAAATTTCTTGTCCTCTATAGTGGAGATAGTTTTTTCACATATATATTGACCAATGTCAGGAATTCCCTTTTATTCTTGGCTTTCATGTGCATGAGTTACAGCAAGCTATCCGGCGAAAACAACGAGAATAAGGCATATGGTCGCTGGATTTTCTTCAATTTACGGCCAAATGAGATTGCACGGATCATAGAGCATCTGTAGAAAGCTATGTTTGTCTCTACCGGGGGGGCTAATGTCTATAAGCAACATAATGTCATGAATTTCCTTCAAAAGGAAGTGCCAATGGGTTCAGAAACTTGTCCGAAAAACAGCGGCGAATGATGTTCTTTGACTTTCAGGGACAAAAAGTCTTTCTTAAGGCTGAATTTGAGGATACTTTAGGCCCCTGGGTGCAAGCGGGGAGTACGAGCTGGATTCACATGCTCGCCGCAAGCAGTTTGAGTACTTGTGGGTCCTAAACGGACCCTAAATGAAAAACTTATGACCGTTTTAGTGAACATCAGTCCATTCTATGGCAGTCCTTGAAAGTACTTCATTTTCCCGTGACGCTTTTTGCCTGACCGCCCCAACATTTCTTTTCCACTATAATGGAGATATTGTTTCCACATATATATTGACCGATGCCAGGAATGCCATTTTGTTCTTGGCTTTCACGCGCATGAGTTACAGCATGCCATCCGGCGAAAACAACGAGAATAAGGCATATAGCCGCTAGTTTTTCTTCAATATGCGGTCAAATGAGATTGCCCGGATCATAGAGCATCTGCAAAAAGCTAATTTTGTCCCTACGAGGGGGGCTAATGTCTATAATCAACAAAATCTCTCGAATTTCCTTCAAAAGGAAGTGTCAATGGGTTCAGAAACTTGTCCGAAAAACAACGGCGAATGATGTACTTTAGGGAAAAAAGTTCCTGCTTCAGGCCGAATATGAGGGTACACCGGGCCTCCCGCCGCGAGAGGGGACAATTTTCTGGATTAGCACGCTCGCTGCGAGCAGTTGAGTACTTGTGGGTCCGACACGGATTCCAGATGACAAAGTTATGACCATTTTAGTGACCATCGGTCCATTCTATGCCAGTCCTTGAAAGATATTCATTTTCCCGTGAGGCTTTTGCCTGATCGCCCCAAAATTTCTTGTCCTCTATAGTGGAGATATTGTTTCCACATATATATTGACCGATGCCAGGAATGCCCTTTTGTTCTTGGCTTTCTTGCGCATGAGTTACAGCAAGCCATCCGGCGAAAACAACGAGAATAAGGCATATAGCCGCTGGATTTTATTCAATTTATGGCCAAATGAGATTGCCCGGATTATGGAGCATCTGCAGAAAGCTATGTTTGTCCCTACCAGGGGGGCTAATGTCTATAAGCAACGTAATCTCTCGAAATTCCTTCAAAAGGAAGTGCCAAATGGATTCGGAAACTTGTCCAGAAAAAACAGCGGCGAATGATGTTCTTTGACTTTCAGGGCCAAAAGTCCTTCTTAAGGCCGAATTTGAGGGTACTCCAGGCCCCTGGCGCAAGCGGGGATTATTTTTCGGATTCGCACGCTCACTGCGAGCAGTTTGAGTACTTGTGGGTCTGAAAAGGACTCCAAATGAGAAAGTTATTACCATTTTAGTGAACATTGGTCCATTCTATGGCAGTTCTTGAAAGTACTTCATTTTCCCGTGATGTTTTTTGCCTGACCGCCCCAAAATTTCTTGTCGACTATAATCGAGATATTGTTCTGACATATATATTGACCGATGCAATGAATGTCCTTTCGTTCTTGGCTTTCGTGCGCATGAGTTATAGCATGCCATCCGGCGAAAACAACGATAATAAGGCATATAGCCGCTGGATTTTCTTCAATTTAGGGCCAAATGAGATTGCCCGGATCATAGAGCATCTGCAGAAAGCTAAGTTTGTCCCTACCAGGGGTCTAATGTCTATAAGCAACATAATCTCTCGAATTTCCTTCAAAAGGAAGTGCCAATGGTTTCAGAGACTTGTCCAAAAAAACAACGGCGAATGATGTTCTATGACTTTCAGGGCCAAAAAGAACTGCTTAAGGCCGAATTCGAGGGTACTCCGGGCCTCCTAGCGCAACAGGGGAGCATTTTCTGGATTCACACACTCACCGCAAGCGGTTTGAGTACTTGTCGGTTCGACACGGACTCCGAATGACAAAGTTATGACCGTTTTAGTGAACATCGGTCCATTCTATGGTAGTCCTTGAAAGAACTTCATTTTCCCTTGACGCTTTTGCCGGACCGCCCCAAAATTTCTTGTCCCCTGTAGTGGAGATATTGTTTCCACATATATATTGACCGATGCAAAGAATGCCCTTTTGTTCTTGGCTTTCATACGCATGAGTTACAGCAAGCCATCCGGTGAAAACAACGAGAATAAGGCATATAGCCGCTGGATTTTCTTCAATTTACGGCCAAATGAGATTGCCCGGATCATAGAGCATCTGCAGAAAGCTACGTTTGTCCCTACAAGGGGGGCTAATGTCTATAAGCAACATAATCTCTCGAACTTCCTACAAAAGGGAGTGCCAATGGATTCAGAAACTTGTTCGAACAAACAGTGGCGAATGATGTTCTTTGACTTTCAGGGCCAAAAAGTCCTGCTTAAGGCTGAATTTGAGGGTACTCCAGGCCCCCTGGTGCAAGCGGGGAGTATTTTCTGGATTCGCGCGCTCACGCGAGCAGTTTGAGTACTTGTGGGTCTGAAATGGACTCTATATGACAAAGTTATGACCGTTTTAGTGAACATCGTTCCATTCTTTGGCAGTCCTTGAAAGTACTTTATTTTCCCGTGACGCTTTTTGCCTGACCGCCCTGAAATTTCTTCTCCACTATGATGGAGATATTGTTTCCACATATATATTGACCGATGCAAGGAATGACCTTCTGTTCTTGGCTTTCAGGCGCATGCATTACAGCAAGCCATTCGGCGAAAACAACGAGAATAAGGCATATAGCCGCTCGATTTTCTTCAATTTATGGCCAAATGAGATTGCCCGGATCATAGCGCATCTGCAGAAACCTACGTTTTTCCCTACCAGAGGGGCTACTATATATAAGAAACATAATCTCTTGAATTTCCTTCAAAAGGAAGTGCAAATGAATTCAGAAACTTGTCCGGAAAAAACCAACAACGAATGATGTTCTTTGACTTTCAGGGCCAAAAAGTCCCGCTTGAGGACGAATTTGAGGGTACTCTAGGTGCTTGGCGCAAGCTGGGAGTATTTTCCAGATTCACATGCTCGCCGTGAGAAGTTTGAGTACTTTTGGATCCTAAACGGACTCCGAATGACAAAGTTATTACCGTTTTAGTGAACATCGGTCCATTCTATGGCAGTCCTTGAAAGTACTTCATTTTCCCGTGACGCTTTTTGCCTGACCGCCCCAAAATTTATTGTCCTCTATAGTGGAGATATTGTTTCCACATATAAATTGACCGATGCCAGAAATGCCCTTTTGTTCTGGGATTTCACGCGCATGAGTTACAGCAAGCCATCCGGCGAAAACAACGAGAAAAAGGCATATAACCGTTGGATTTTCTTCAATTTACGGCCAAATGAGATTGCTCGGATCATAGAGCATCTGCAGAAAGCTACGTTTGTCCCTACCAGGGGGCTAATGTCTATAAGCAACATAATCTCTCGAACTTCCTACAACAGGAAGTGGCAAATGGATTCAGAAACTTGTCCGGAAAAAACAGCGGCTAATGATGTTCTTTGACTTTCAGGGCCAAAAAGTCCTTCTTAAGGCAAAATTTGAGGGTACTCCGGCCCCCTGGTGCAAGCGGGGAGTATTTTATGGATTCGCATGCTCGCGATGAGAAGTTTTAGTACTTGTGGGTCTAAAACGGACTCTGAATGACAAAGTTATGACCGTTTTAGTGAACATCGGTCCATTCTATGGCAGTCCTTGTTCATTTTCCTGTGACGCTTTTTGCCAGACCGCCCCAAAATTTCTTGTCCTTTATAATGGAGATATTGTTTCCAAATATATATTGATCGATGCCAGCAATGACCTTTTGTCCTCGGCTTTCATGCGCATGAGTTACAGCAAGCCATTCGGTGAAAACAATGAGAATAAGGCACATAGCCGCTCGATTTTCTTCAATTTACGACCAAATTAGTTTGCCCGGATCATAGAGCATCTGTAGAATGCTATGTTTGTCCCTACCATCGAGGCTAATGTCTATAAGCAACATAATCTCTCAAACTTCCTTGAAAGGAAGTACCAATGGATTCAGAAACTTGTCCGAAAAAATAGTGGTGAATGATGTTATTTGACTTTCAGGGCCAAAAAGTCCTGCTTCAAGCCGAATATGAGGGTACTTCGGGCCTCCTGTCCCGAGAGAGGAGTATTTTTGGACTCACACGCTCGCCACGAGTAGTTTGAGTACTCGTGGGTCTGAGACAGACTTCGAATGACAAAGTTATGACCGTTTTAGTAAACATCGGTCCATTCTATGGCAGTCCTTGAAACAACTTCATTTTCCCATGAAGCTTTTGCCTGACCGCCCCAAAATTTCTTGTCCTCTATAGTGGAGATATTGTTTCCACATATATATTGACCGATGCCAGAAATGCCCTTTTGTTCTTGGCTTTCATGTGCATGAGTTACAGTAAGCCATCCGGCGAAAACAACGAGAATAAGGCATATAGCCACTGGATTTTCTTCTATTTATGGCCAAATGAGATTGCCCGGATCATAGAGCATCTGAAGAAAGCTACGTTTGTCCCTACCAGGGGGGCTAATGTATATAAGCAACATAATCTCTTGAACTTCCTACAATAGGAAGTGCCAAATGGATTTAGAAACTTGTTTGGAAAAAACAGCGGGGAATGATGTTCTTTGAATTTCAGGGCCAAAAGGTTCTGCTTAAGGCCGAATTTGAGGGTGCTCCGGCCCCCTGGTGCAAGCGGGGAGTATTTTATGGATTCGCATGCTCGCGATGAGAAGTTTGAGTACTTGTGGGTCTGAAACGGACTCCGAATGACAAAGTTATGACCGTTTTAGTGAACATCGGTCCATTCTATGGCAGTCCTGGAAAGAACTTCATTTTCCCGTGACGCTTTTTGCCTGACCGCCCCAAATTTTCATGTCCTTTATAATGGAGATATTGTTTCCACGTATATATTAACCAATTCCAGGAATGCCCTTTTGTTCTTGGCTTTCATGCGCATGAGTTACAGCAAGCCATCCAGCAAAAACAATGAGAATAAGGCATATAGCCGCTGCATTTTCTTCAATTTACGGCCAAATGAGATTGCCCGGATCATAGAGCATCTGCAGAAAGCTACGTTTATCCCTACCAGGGGGGCTAATGTCTATAAGCAACATAATCCCTCAAACTTCCTTTAAAAGGAAGAGCCAATGGATTCAGAAACTTGTCCAAAAAACAGTGGCGAATGATGTTATTTGAATTTCAGGGCCAAAAAGTCCTGCTTAAGGCTGAATTCGAGGGTACTCTAGGCCCCCTGGTGTAAGCAGGGAGTATTTTTTGGATTCTCACACTCGCCGCGAGTAGTTTGAGTACTTGTGGCTCTGAAGTGGACTCCGAATGATAAGGTAAGATTGTTTTAGTGAACATCGGTCCATTCTATGGCAGTCCTTGAAAGTACTTCATTTTCCCGTGAGGCTTTTTGCCTGACCTCCCCGAAATTTCTTGTCCACTATAATGGAGATATTGTTTCCACATATATATTGACGGATCCCAGGAATGCCCTTTTGTTGGCTTTCATGCGCATTAGTTACAGCATGCCATCCGGCAAAAACAACGAGAATAAGGCATCTAGCTGCTGAATTTTCTTCCATTTACGGCCAAATGAGATTACCAGGACCATAGAGCATTTGCAGAAAGCTACGTTTGTCCCTACCAAGGGGGGCTAATGTCTATAAGCAACATAATCTCTCGAATTTCCTTCAAAAGGAAGTGCCAATGGGTTCATAAACTTGTCTGAAAAACAGCGGTGAATGATGTTGTTTGACTTTCAGGGCCAAAACGTCCTGCTTAAGGCCAAATTTGAGGGTACTCCTTACCTCCTGGCGCGAGAGGGGAGTATTTTCTGGATTCACATGCTCTCTGCAAACAGTTTCAGTACTTGTGTGTCTGACACGGACTAGAAATGACAAAGTTATGACCGTTTTAGTGAACATCGGTCCATTCTATGGCAGTCCTTGAAAGAACTTCATTTTTCTGTGACGCTTTTTGCCTGACCGCCCAGAAATTTCTTGTCCTCTATAGTGGAGATATTGTTGCCACATATATATTGACCGATGCAAAGAATGCCCTGTTGTACTTAGCTTTCATGCGCATGACTTACAGAAAGCCATCCGACGAAAAGAACAAGAATAAGTAATATAGCCGCTGGATTTTCTTCAATTTACGGTCAAATGAGATTGCCCGGATCATAGAGCATCTGCAGAAAGCTATGTTTGTCCCTACCAGGGGGGCTAATGTCTATAAGCAACATAATCTCTCAAACTTCCTTCGAAAGGAAGTGCCAATGGATCTATAAACTTGTCTGAAAAACAGCGGCGAATGATGTTTTTTGACTTTCAGGGCCAAAAAGTCCTGCTTAAGACCGAATTTGAGGGTACTCTAGGCCACCTGGCGCAAGCAGGGAGTATTTTTTGGATTCGCAAGCATGCCGCGAGCAGTTTCAGTACTTGTGGGTCTGAAACGGACTCCGAATGACAAATTTATGACCGTTTTAGTGAACATCGGTGCATTCTATGGCAGTCCTTGAAAGTACTTCATTTTCTCGTGATGCTTTTTGCCTGACCACCCCAAAATTTCTTGTAAACTATAATGGATATATTGTTTCAACATATATATTGACCGAATCAAGAATTGTCCTTTTGTTCTTTGCTTTCACGCGCATGAGTTACAGCATGCCATCCGGCAAAAACAACGAGAATAAGGCATATAGCCGCTGGATTTTCTTCAATTTACGGCCAAATGAGATCGCCCGGATCATAGAGCATCTGCAGAAAGCTACGTTTGTCCCTACCATGGGGGGCTAATGTCCATAAGAAAAATAATCTCTTGAATTTCTTTCAAAAGGAAGTGCCAATGGGGTCAGAAACTTGTCCGAAAAACAACGACGAATGATGTTCTTTGACTTTCAGGGCCAAAAAGTCCTGCTTAAGGCCGAATATGAGGGTAATCCGGGCCTCCTGGTGCAAGTGGGCAGTATTTTCTGGATTCACACGCTCGCTGCGAGCTGTTTGAGTACTTATGGGTCTGACACAGACTCCAAATGACAAAGGTATGACCGTTTTAGTGAATATCTGTCCATTCTATGGCAGTCCTTGAAAGAACTTCATTTTCCCGTGACACTTTTTGCATGACCGCCCCAAAATTTCTTGTCCTATATAGTGGAGATATTGTTTCCACATATATATTGACCGATGCCAGGAATACTCTTTTGTTCTTGGCTTTCATGCGCATGAGTTACAACAAGCCATCCGGCGAAAACATAGAGAATAAGGCATATGGCCGATGGATTTTCTTCAATTTACGGCCAAATGAGATTGCCCGGATCATAGAACATCTGCAGAAAGCTATGTTTGTCCCTACTAGGGGGCTAATTTCTATCAGCAACATAACCTCACGAATTTCCTTCAAAAGGAGGTGCCAATGGGTTCAGAAACTTGACCAAAAACAGCGGTGAATGATGTTCTTTGACTTTCAGGGACAAGAAGTCTTTCTTAAGGCTGAGTTTGACGATACTCTGGGCCCCCTGGTGCAAGTGGGGAGTATTTTCTGGATTTACACGCTAGCTGTGAACAGTTTGAGTACTTGTGGGTCCTAAACGGACTCCGGATGACAAAGTTATGACTGTTTTAGTGAACATCGGTGATAGAGGCAATGGTGTCCCGTCTTTCGATGAGATGGTGATTATCATTTTGGAGGAGTAGACTTTGACAATCCAACGACGTACATGCGCAATCGCTAAACCAACTCCGAGAGGTTATTGACCATGCTGGAGCACGATCAACCTGACCACGACGGTCTATTTCCGACGAGCAAACGAAGAACAAGCAAGAAACTAAGATTGCAATCTAGATATTGTGAATATAAGAGGAAGGCTTTATTAATGAAGGTGGGGTTCTGTGATGTCTTGGTCTGGTCGTTGAACACAAACAAAGTACGCGAAGTTGCAGCTATGGAGAACTTTAATCTAAACAAAACCCAAAGTCTAAACCGTGCCCTAAGGATTGTATATATGGAGGAACAGGGGGGGATTTTGTGGCCCTTGGTGGAGGGGTCCGAAACCAACCCTATATCTTGTTTCCCCACACATACGGAATCTAAAAATAGCCTATACTTTTGTATTTCGAAATTACATGGGCCTGGCCCAATAATAAGGTGACGCAGCACCTAGAATAGCCTCTGGATGGAATTTATGAAGTAGCATCTTGTATATTTCGTCCAAGGCTTCATGCACTCATTATGGTGGCTTCAACGTCCTAAAATCATCACTTGTAACTCTGTTCTTGTTCCCCTTGCGCATGCCATCATCTCCATGCTTGTTCTTGCTCCAATGCCCATCCTTCTCCAAGCTAGGCCCTTCATTTGTAAGCAAAACAAATGTATCCAATTTAGGCAACATCATATTCTCATGAACATTACAATCATTACCAAGAAACGAAAGTACCTGGTAATTTAATTGGCGTGCGTGAGATCTAGTAATTTGTCCAGTATGTATAGCAGCAGGGGCTATGGGTGTAACAATGGTATTGATGTCCTCATCAATAGGTCCATTCTATGGCAATCCTTGAAAGTACTTCATTTTCCCGTGATGCTTTTTGCCTAACCGCCCTGAAATTTATCGTCCACTATAATGGAGATATTGTTTCCACATATATATTGACCGATGACGGGAATGCCCTTTTTTCTTAGCTTTCATGCGCATGAATGACAGCATGCCATCCGGCGAACACAATGAGAATAAGGCATATAGCCGCTAGATTTTCTTCAATTTACGGCCAAATGAGATTGCCCAGAACATAGAGCATCTGCAGAAAGCTACGTTTGTCCCTACCAGAGGGGCTAATGCTTATAAGCAACATAATCTCTCAAATTTTCTTCAAATGGAAGTGCCAATGGGTTCAGAAACTTGTCCAAAAAACAGCGGCGAATGATCTTCGTTGACTTTCAGGGCCAAAAGGTCCTGCTTAAGGCCAAATATCAGGGTACTCCGGGCCTTCTCACACGAGAGGGGAGTATTTTCTGGATTCGCACACTCGCCACGAACAGTTTGAGTACTTGTGGGTCCGACACGGACTCAGAATGACAAAGTTATGACTATTTTAGTGAACATCGGTCCATTCTATGGCAGTCTTTGAAAGAACTTCATTTTCCCGTGACGCTTTTTGCCCGACCACAACAAAATTTCTTGTCTCTATAGTGGAGATATTGTTTCCACATATATATTGACCGACGCTAGGAGTGTCCTTTTGTTCTTGGCTTTCATGCACATGAGTTACAGTAAGCCATCCGGCGAAAACAGCGAGTATAAGGCATATAGCCGTCGGATTTTCTTCAATTTATGGCCAAATGAGATTGCCCGGATCATAGAGCATCTATAGAATGCTAAGTTTGTCCCTACCAGGGGGCCTAGTGTCTATAAGAAACATAATCTCTCGAACTTCCTTCAAAAGGAAGTACCAATGGTTTCAGAAACTTGTCCGAAAAACAGCGGCGAATGATGTTCTTTGACTTTCAGGGCCACAAAGTCCTGCTTAAGGCCGAATTTGAGGGTACTTCGGGCCCCTGGGGCAAGCGGGGAGTATTTTCTGGATTTGCATGCTCGCCGCAAGCAGTTTGAGAACTTGTGGGTCTAAAACAGACTCTGGATGACAATGTTATAACCATTTTAGTGAACATCGGTCCATTCTATGGCAGTCCTTGAAAGTACTTCATTTTCCCGTGATGCTGTTTGCCTGACCACCCTGAAAATTGTTGTCCTCTATAGTGGAGATATTGTTTCCACATATATATTGTCCGATACCAGGATTGCCTTTTTGTTCTTGGCTTTCATGCGCATGAGTTACAACATGCCATCCGGCGAAAACAAGGATATTAAGGCATATAGCCGCTGGATTTTCTTCAATTTACGGCCAAATGATATTGCCCAGATCATAGAGCATCTGCAGAAAGCTACGCTTGTCCCTACCAGGGGGCTAATGTCTATAACCAACATAATCTCTCGAATTTCCTTCAAAAGGAAGTGCCAATGGGTTCAGAAACTTGTCCGAAAACAGCGGTGAATGATGTTTTTTGACTTTCAGGGCCAAAAAGTCCTTAAGGCCGAATTTGAGGGTACTCCGGGCCACCTGGCGCACGCGGGGAGTATTTTCTGGATTCACACGCTCGCCACCAGTAGTTTGAGTATTTGTGGGACCGAAAGAGACTCCGAATGACAGAGTTATGACCGTTTTAGTGAACATTGGTCCATTCTATGGTAGTCCTTGAAAGTACTTCATTTTCCCGTGACGCTTTTTGCCTGACCGCCCTGAATTCTTTTGTCCTCTATTGTCGAGATATTGTTTCCACATATATATTGACCAATGCCAGGAATGCCCTTTTGTTCTTGGCTTTCACGCGCATGAGTTATAGCATGCCATCCGGCGAAAACAACGAGAATAAGGCATATAGCCGCTGGATTTTCTTCAATTTCCGGCCAAATGAGATTGCCCGGATCATAGAGCATCTGCAAAAAGCTATGTTTGTCCCTACAGGGGGGCTAATGTCTATAAGCAACATTATCTGTCGAAGTTCCTTCAAAAGGAAGTGCCAATGTGTTCAGAAACTTGTCCGAAAAACAGCGGCGAATGATGTTCTTTGACTTTGAGGGCCAAAAAGTCCTTCTTAGGGCAAATTTGAGGGTACTCTAGGCCACCTGGCGCAAGCGGGGAGTATTTTCTGGATTCGCATAGTCGCCGCGAGCAGTTTGAGTACTTGTGGGTCCGAAACGGACTCCAAATGACAAAGTTGTGACCGTTTTAGTGAACATCGGTCAATTCTATGGCAGTCCTTGAAAGTACTTGATTTTCCCCTGACGTTTTTTGCATGACCGCCCTGGAATTTCTTGTCCTCTATGGAAGAGATATTTTATCAACATATATATTGATTATTGGCAGGAATGCCCTTTTGTTCTTGGCTTTCACGCGCATGAGTTACAGCATGCCATCCGGCAAAAACAACGAGAATAAGGCATATAGCTGCTAGATTTTCTTCAATTTAAGGCCAAACGAGATTGCCCGGATCATAGAGCATCTGCAGAAAGCTATGTTTGTCCCTATCTGGTGGGCTAATGTCTATAAGCAACATAATCTCTCAAACTTCCTTCAAAAGTGCCAATGGATTCAGAAACTTGTCCGGAAAACAGCGGCGAATGATGTTCTTTGACTTTCCGGGCCAAAAAGTCCTGCTTAAGGCCGAATTTGAGGGTACTTCGGGCCTCCTAGCGTGAGAGGGGAGCATTTTCTAGATTCACACACTCACCGCGAGCGGTTTGAGTACTTGTGGGTCCGACACGGACTCCGAATGACAAAGTTATGACCGTTTTAGTGAACATCGGTCCATTCTATTGTAGTCCTTGAAAGAACTTCATTTTCCCTTGAAGCTTTTGCCGGACCGCCCCAAAATTTCTTGTCCCCTGTAATGGAGATATGGTTTCCACATATATATTGACCGATGCCAGGAATGCCCTTTTGTTATTGGCTTTCATGCGCATGAGTTAGTGCAAGCCATCCTGCGAAAACAACGAGAATAAGACATATAGCCGCCGGATTTTCTTCAATTTACGGCCAAATGAGATTGCCTGGATCATAGAGCTTCTATAGAAAGCTACGTTTGTCCCTACCAGGGACGCTAATTTCTATAAGCAACATAATCTCTCAAACTTCCTTCAAAAGGAAGTGCCAATGGATTCAGAAACTTGTCCGAAAAAATAGCGGCGAATGATGTTCTTTGACTTTCTGGGCCAAAAATTCCAGCTTAAGGCCAAATTTGAGTGTACTTTGCCCCCCTTAGTGCAACCAGGAAGTATCTGCTGGATTCGCAAGCTCGCTACGAGCAGTTTGAGTACTTGTTGGTGTAAAACAGACTCAGAATCAAATAGTTATGACCGTTTTAGTGAACATCGGTCCATTCTATGGCAGTCTTTGAAAGAACATTATTTTCCTGTGATGCTTTTTGCCTGACCACCCCAAAATTTCTTGTCCTCTATAGTGGAGATATAGTTTCCACATATATATTGGCCGATGCCAGGAATGCCCTTTTGTTCTTGGCTTTCACATGCATGAGTTACAACATGCCATCCGACGAAAACAATGAGAATAAGGCATATTGCCGCTGGATTTTCTTTAATTTACGGCCAAATGAAATTGCCCGGATCATAGAGCATCATTAGAATGCTACGTTTGTCCCTACCAGGGAGGCTAATATCTATAGGCCACATATTCTCTCAAACTTCTTTCAAAAGGAAGTGCCAATGGATTCAGAAACTTGTCCGAAAAAACAACGACGAATGATGTTATTTGACCTTCAGGGCCACAAAGTCCGGCTTAAGGCCGAATTTGAGGGTACTCCGTGCCCCCTGGAGAAAGCGGGGAGTATTTTCTAGATCCACAAGCTCGACGCGAGCAGTTTGAGTACTTGTGGGTCTAAAACGGACTCCGAATGACAAAGTTATGACCGTTTTAGTGAACATCGGTCCATTCTATGGCAGTCCTTGAAAGAACTTCATTTTCCCTTGAAGCTTTTTGCCTGACCGCCTTAAAATTTCTTATCCTCTATAGTGGATATAATATTTCCACATATATATTGACCGATGCCAAGAATGCCCTTTTGTTCTTGGCTTTCACGCGCATGAGTTACAGCATGCCATCCAGTGAAAACAGAGAATAAGGCATATAGCCGCTGAATTTTCTTCAATTTACGGCCAAATGAGATTGCACGAATCAAGAGCATATGCAGAAAGCTACGTTTGTCCCTACTAGGGGGGATAATGTCAATAAGCAACATAATCTCTCGAATTTCCTTCAAAAGGAAGTGCCAATGGGTTCAGAAACTTGCCTGAAAAACAGCGACGAATGATGTTCTTTGACTTTCAGGGCAAAAAAGTCCTGCTTAAGGCCGAATTTGAGGGTACTGCGGTCCCCCTAGTGCAAGTGGGGAGTATTTTCTGGATTCATACGCTCTCCGCGAGTAGTTTGAGTACTTGTGGGTCTGAAACGGATTCCGAATGACAAAGTTATGACCGTTTTAGTGAACGTTGGTCCATTCTATGGCAGTCCTTGAAAGAACTTCATTTTCCCGTGACGCATTTTGCTTGACCGCCCCGAAATTTCTTGTCATCTATGGTGGAGATATTGTTTCCACATATATACTGATCGATGCCAGGAATGCTCTTTTGTTCTTGGCTTTTATGCGCATGATTTACAGCAAGCCATCCGACGAAAACAACGAGAATAAGGCATATAGCCGGCGGATTTTCTTTAATATACGGCCAAATGAGATTACCCGGATCATAGAGCATCTGCAGAAAGCTACGTTTGTCCTTACCAAGGAGGCTAATGTCTATAAGAAACATAATCTCTGAAACTTCCTTCAAAAGGAAGTGCCAATGGATTCAGAAACTTGTCCGAAAAAAACAGCGGAGAATGATGTTCTTTGACTTTCAAGGCCAAAAAGTCCTGCTTATGGCCAAATTTGAGGGTACTCCGGCCCCCCTGGTGAAAGCGGGAAGTATTTTCTGGATTCGCAAGCTTGCTGCGAGCAGTTTGTGTACTTGTGGGTCCGAACCAGACTCCGAATGACAAAGTTATGACCGTTTTAGTGAACATCGGTCCATTCTATGGTAGTCCTTGAAAGAACTTCATTTTCCCGAGACGATTTTGCCTGACCGCCCCAAAATTTCTTGTCCTCTATAGTGGAGATATTGTTTCCACATATATATTGACCGATGCCAGGAATGTCCTTTTGTTCTTGGCTTTCACATGCATGAGTTACAGCATGCCATATGGCGAAAACAACGAGAATAAGGCATATTGCCGCTGGATTTTATTTAATTTACGGCCAAATGAGATTGCCCGGATCATAGAGCATATGCAGAAAGCTATGTTTGTCCCTGCCAGGGAGGCTAATGTTTATAAGCAACATATTCTCTCAAACTTCTTTCAAAAGGAAGTGCCAATGGATTCAGAAACTTTTCTGAAAAAACAACGGCAAATGATGTTCTTTGACTTTCAGGGCCACAAAGTCTGGCTTAAGGCCAAATTTGAGGGTACTCCGGGCCCCCTGGAGCAAGCGGCAAGTATTTTATGGATTCAGAAGCTCACCACAAGCAGTTTGAGTACTGGTGGGTCTGAAATAGACTCTGAATAACAAAGTTATGACCGTTTTAGTGAACATCGGTCCATTCTATGGCAGTCCTTGAAAGAACTTCATTTTCCCGTGACGCTTTCTGTGTGACCGCCTTAAACTTTCTTGTCCTTTATAGTGGATATATTATTTCCACATATATATTGATTGATGCCAGGAATGCCCTTTTGTTCTTGGCTTTCATGCACATGAGTTACAACATACCATCCGGCGAAAATAACGAGAATAAGGCATATAGCCGCTGGATTTTCTTCAATTTACGGCCAAATGAGATTGCTCGGATCATAGAACATCTGCAGAAAGCTATGTTTGTCCCTACCATGGGAGCTCATGTCAATAAGCAACAAAATCTCTCGAATTTCCTTCAAACGGAAGGGCCAATGAGTTCAGAAAGTTGTCCAAAAAATAGGGGCGAATGATGTTCTTTGACTTTCAGGGCCAAAAAGTCTTGCTTAAGGCCAAATTTGAGGGTACTATAGGGCACCTCACGCATGTGGGGAGTATTTTCTGGATTCACACGCTCGCCGCGAGCAGTTTGAGTACTTGTGGGACCAAAACAGACTCCAAATGACAAAGTTATGACCGTTTTAGTGAACATCGATCCATTCTATGGTAGTCCTTGAAAGTACTTCATTTTCCCGTGACGCTTTTTGCCTGACCGCCCCGAAATTTCTTGTACTCTATAGTGGAGATATTGTTTCCACATATATATTGACCGATGCAAGGAATGCTCTTTTGTTCTTGGCTTTCACATGCATGAGTTACAGCATGCCATCAGGCGAAAACAAGGAGAATAAGGCATATAGCCGTTGGATTTTCTTCAATTTACGACCAAATGAGATTGCCCGGATTGTAGAGCATGTGCAGTAAGCTATGTTTGTCCCTACCAGGGGGGCTAATGTCTATAAGCAACATAATTTCTCGAATTTTGTCGGTGTACGAAAGTAGGGGCTCTCCTTTTGACCCCTTTACTTGTGCACGGGCAGTCCGAGCCACGCGGCATAACCGCACATAGCAGGGCAAAGGAGGGAAGCCGGAGAGAAGCCAAAGGCACAACAATGACCAAGGCCACAGAGATCGGATGGATGAAGCAGGTTTCCTCAGCAAAACCCTTGCCGGGGAAGCCTTAGCAGCCCCGGCAAGACCCTTGCCGGGCAGCTCACCCACACCAGCGGAGCGAGCCACCCTCGAGCCCACGGTCTCCAACGTCAACAACCACGTTGAGCCAAGGCTCGGGAGGCACCTCCATGGTGGCATGCAGATATTTGTGAAGACAAAGAATACTCAAGATCAGATGAGGATTAGAAGGCAACAATCCTCGTCAAGATCCTTACCAAAGAAACCCACAAGACCCCTGGCAAGATCCTTGCCGGGGACGACAGCGCGCCACGGCAAGACCCTTGCCAGGCCACCCGGCAAGACCCTCGCCAAAGGCGACAGCGAGGCCACTGCCAGGCCCGCACCGACCAGATCCCCACCACCGTTCACATGCAGCTGCCCGCCCAACTAGCTGGGCAGGCACATGCGTGGCAACATGCAGCTTCCGGGCCAACTCAGCACGCACCTGCGTGGCGGCTTGCAGATTTTCGTGGAGGCTCCACCACCACGCCACCTCAGCTGCTTGCCTACCTACATGGAACCGCATGCATCGCTGGCCAGGGCGCGTGTCGAAGCGAGGAGGAGCAGCGACGGACAGGACGGGCCTTGCTCCCATCCCCAATAAAGCGAGAGGACACCTAAGTTGCGCATTAAATGTGTCTTGTCCTATAATACGAGCGATAAGCTCGCAACACTGTAGGCCTTTCCACCTCCTGTGTGCCACTGTGGCAGCCCCTTTCGCCTATGAAAGGAGGCCCATGGCGTACAGGAAAAGGATTCGGCACTTTCGAACCACGCAACACCCATAGCTAGTTAGAGAGCTCAAGAACACTCAATACATCCACTAAAGCGGGACTAGGGTTTTACGCATCCTCGGGGCCCGAACCAGGGTAAACGATCCTTGTGCTGGCTACTAATACTGCTCTTCTCACAACCCCGCGCCCCGCAATTGTAGTAGGGATTCTTGTGATCCCATAGGTGTCGTTTCCCACCGACATCTTTTGCACGCCAGGTAGGGGGCGCAATTGTGAGAATCTGGTCTAGTAGTTGGCCTAGCTGTTCTTCATCGCCATGGCTCCTAAGAAGAAGACAACCACGGCGATCGGTTCGTCCGAGACCGGACTGCCAGTACCGGTGCGGACCAGCAGTGGGCTAGTCGCGGAGAGAACCCGTGGCACGGCCCGCGAACATCCACATCACCCTTTAAGTCCAAGCCTGGTGAGCGGCGTCATTCGTATGCCAGGTCCAGTCCAAGACGCCAACACCGGCACCCATGGTGCGCTCTTCTCAGGTCGTGCGCGATGAGCAGTGCCGCGCTGCTGGTGACCCCGGGCGCCGCCCTGGGAAGAGTCCCATGCGCCCATCACACGATGAGGAGGGCCAGCATGCGCGCTGAGGTGTTGACGGAGGTGGCGGACGGCTACAGGGCCGTGATGGGGCTCCTTCTAACGCGGTTAGAAGTCGAGGCGCATCGCGGTCCACACAGCTTTTGCCGCCGCCCACGCCGATAGAAGCCCTAGCATGTGCGCAGCTGCTCCTCGATTTTCCTCCTGCTACGGAGAAGCTTGACGAATGGAGCACCACCGTCCGGAGCCTCGTCGGCATCGCCAACAATGATGAGTTGCGGCCGGCGGGACCTGTAGGCCGCCGCTTCGTCGGGCCACTGCATGCCAGCGGAGGCTGGGTCGGAGGCAATGCGGCCATGGTGCACTCCCCTCCTCCATCCCGGCCACAGCGGGTGTCGGTCCGTCGCAACGACGCTCGTGATGATATCTCCATAGCGTCGTCCGACCCGCGAACCCACGGTGACCAATGCCATGTTCTTCGGGAGCGAGTTCATGAAGACACTCGAACCACCATCGAGCGCCGGTGTGACGCGCGCCACTAGTCGGACAGGCGGGCAAGGACCACTACGGACCACCCAGCGCCATGGGGCTACGGTGGCCTACCCTACGAAGTGGGTTGTCCGGCCTTCTCCCATGAGCTGCGGCAGTTCTAGTGGCCCTCCCACCGCACGTTGGCGAGAAGTACAATGGCAAGACTCACCCGTCGGAGTTCCTCAGCATCTACACCATCGCGATGCAAGCTGCCGGGGCTCGCGAAGATAAGGTGCTCGACAACTATTTTCCGTTGGCACTCAAGCCCAATGTTATGTCATGGTTGATGCACTTGTCGGTAGACTCCATTTCTTGTTGGGCGGATATGTGTCATGAGTTTGTTGCGCCTTTACCGGAGGCCACCAAGCTCATGGCCAGGCGAGTGATTTACATATCATCCCCCAGAAGGAAGCAGAAAACTTGCGCAAGTACATCCAAAGGTTCAGCCGTGTACAGTACAACATCCCCGACGTTCATCCTGCCACCGTGATCAGTGCATTCCATCAGAATGTGCGCAATTGTAGGATGCGTGAAGAGCTGGCGATGAACAAGGTCAGGGATGTGGCCAAACTTTATGTTATGGACGATCGGTGCGCTCGCGCTGAAGAGGGAAGGAAGTACCCCGGCGAAGACGCCAGTGCGGAAACCGACTCCACGAATGATACCGCCACCCCGGCGAAGAAGGACCGACACCGTAACAGGAAGCGCAGGGGCAAGACTGTGCTTGCCGTCGAGGGGTCTGACAACACCGGCGCCACGAAGAAACCCAAGGCAAGTGACCCCGGCAAGGAGGTTGCCGGGTGTGCCGCTTGCTGGGCCTTGGCGGCTGCCGATAAGCCGGGGGGCTCCGACAAGCAGTATTGCAAGATCCACCGCACCAAGGGCCACGATCTCCAGAACTGCCGGCAGGTGGAGATGCTCGCTGAGAAGCAGAAAGCCGAGTATGAGCGGCGCGACAAGGAGAAGGGCCAAGAGGGTGCCGAGGGATCCGGCAAGAAGCATGGTGGCCAAGGAGGCCGCCGCGGCAAAGATAATCAGCAGGAGAGACCCGCCCAGGGCCGCAACAAGAAACAAGAAGACGATGATCATGAAGAGGACGATGAGTCCGGCGACCACGAGTTCCAGAAAGCCAGAGAAGCCATGTGTGTCAATGGTGGCGCCTCACTTCATATATCCCACCGCCAGCTCAAGCAGTGGGCGCGTGAGATCACAGCGGTGGAGCCGTCGCTCGACGCACGGAAGCCGCTGAGGTGGTCCAGCACACCTATCATCTTCGACACCGAGGACCATCCTGACCGCACTACTGCGGTCGGGTGCTTCCCGTTGTTGGTCTCACCAACAGTCCGCAACCTCAAGGTGACGAAGATGCTGGTTGACGGTGGGGCCGGTCTGAACATGATCTCACCTGTTGTGATCAAGATGCTACAGATCCCTGATGGAGACCTCGAGGAGACGGGCACGTTCCAAGGGGTCAACCCGGGGAGGAGCCAGCCGAAGTGAAAGGTCACATTGCCCGTGACGTTCGGAGGTGAGCTGAACCACATGACATAGAGGATTGTCTTTGTCGTGGAATTATCACGGCAGATGTCCTAGTGAAAGGACTTAGCCGTGGAGCCATCGCAACTAGGAAGCTTGAAGGGTTTAAGAGGGACAAAGGACACGAGGTTTATACTGGTTCGGCCCCTTACGGTGAAGGTAAAAGCCTATGGTCCAGTTTTGAGTGGGATTGCTTATGTCTCGATAACCAGGGAGCGAATCGCTGACCTAGCTCTCGAGTTGATGTTACTTGCCCTAAACCGCCGTCTGGTCATTCCTTTATATACAGAGGCCGACGCCCAGCGGCTCTACAGAGTCCCGGCCGGCTCATAAACAGTGTCCGACTCGGTCTCTTAACTATTCTTGCCTTACAATACAAGTCACGCATACATGGCGGTTTATCATTACGGGCTTTAAGTCGCCTCTGGGCCATGGGCCTTTAACTAAACCGCCATCCATAATCTGGGTCTTGGGCTTCACGAATATTTGCAAGTATGACCCGGCCCCTCCTGGGAGGGTCATACCAATATTTATATTCCCAACATTAGGCCCCAGATTGATTTGAACTGGTTCATGTCAATCTTCAACACTTAAGAAAAAATCTTCTGCCTTTATGAAATCTTTGTAACCCGCCATGACATAATCTTCTGGATTTGTGGTAACCCGCCATGACGTCACCTGTCATAAAAGTGCGTTTTATCCTATATATCCTAACGGATATTTGTCTTGATGACCATCCCGAAAATTGAGGCGTCCTTGTAGTTGAATAACTCTTGTTTTCGTCCTCCTCGTTTTTCGCGCTCTTTAGTGGCCCTTCCTTATAAATAGACCCAACTAGGTCTTCCTTCAGTCTTCCCGTTCCGGATCTTCTTCCTCTCGCCCCCATCTATCACTGGAGCTCCGCCACCGTCACCACAGAGCACCTCGCCTCCGTCGAGCTTGGCCGCTGCATCGACCTGACTTTGACCAGAGAACGGCAGCATCCTTCCTCCGCAAATCTTCCGCAGTAAGCGTTTCCTCTTTCCGCGACATAGATCTACACCAGGGCTAGCATGTTCTTCTGTTCAGTTCATCGTTCATCCTAGTTCCTCGCACTTGCCTCTACCGTAGCTTGTTTGATCCAGTAACAGCATAGATCTCGTGCGGTTATTGTTCTGCATCCATTTTTAGTAGTAGCAGATCTCCTTGCTTTGTAGGAATCCTCAGCAGAACGTATGAACTTCTCCGCACCATTTTTTTAGGTCTAGAATTTTTTCTTGTCTGAACATCTGTTTGATCCGAAATAACAGCTGCAAACTGTGAAACCTGTTTGTACAACACTTAGGCAAAATCTGTACTTTGTTAGATTTATCTAGTCATGGCGACTCTGATCACCGGTTTTAAGGAGGCAATGCTCAATTAATAATCTGAACCACCCTTGGTGGTTTAAATAGTTGAGACGGCTTATAGAGCTTATGGCAGCTTAACTAACTAGGAGATAATTACCCTTATACCATTAGGCCCCTTCGTAAGCCACCATTTTGAATATGCACCGTAATATTTTTGTCCTTCTCGGCTTAAGTTTGAACCGGCACTTTCTACTTTGTCTTTAGGCTTTCAATCAGAATGGCACCCAAGGAACCTACCTTGTCACTGACAACACCTTGGATGACTTTGTGAAGACCGTCTATCTGCCGAAAAAAGAGGTCATGCCTTTCGTGCTCCTAACCCGGATGAAGAATTTCCTCAACCCAAAGATGGAGAGGTTGTTGTTTTCACAGATCATATGAACCGGGGATTTACTCCTCCCGGCTCAAAATTCTTCAGGGATGTGCTGAATTTCTTTGATCTTCACCCACAAGACATCGGACCCAATTCCGTGTCTCATATCTGCAACTTCCAAGTATTCAGCAAAGTATACCTTGGTGAAGAATCCAATTTGTTGCTTTTCAGAGAACTGTTCTATTTGAACCGCCAGACTGAATGTGCCAGCGGCCAGATCTTAGAACTTGGTGGAGTCTCGATCCAGCGCCGCTGGGATGTGATCTTTCCTTAAGCTAACCCGCCAAGCCACCCCAAAGACTGGAATATGACATGGTTTTACTGCAAGGATACCTCTCCGGCTGATGAAAACCCTCTGCCCGGCTTTCGTGCCCTTCATCTGGAGACCAACCATCCTCTGCCTGACAAGATTACAGTCACAGAACGTAAATCACTTGCTCCTACTTTGGCCAAGATCAAGGCTCTTCTCGGGAACGGGCTGACAGGCATTGACCTGGTCCGGGTTTGGCTCGCCTGGGCGGGTTATTTCGTTGAGCCTCCGCACCGGCTTGATGTGCGAATATACTGGCGCAAAGAATGATCCTCTGCATCAAAGCCCTGACGACTTACCTGCCCATGTCATTGACGACATGACCAAGTCTCTTCTGAATGAGAGTTTGGCGGATTGCGGCAAGGTGGGCCTAGCCCCCTTCTGCAAAGCTAACCCGACTCCAAAGATAAATCGTCTATATGAAATGACTATCTTAATTTCTTAATGTTTAACCCATACTCATGAATATGCTAATCTTTGCAGGCGGGTGATAAATTTTGGAAAGTTAAATATGATCATGAAGATGCCAAGAGAGCTAGAAAAGAAAAGAAAGCTGCCAGGAAAGAAGCTGTCAAAAAGAAGGGCAAGAAACCCACCGCTTCTGACCTGCTTCGGCTGGCGGACTCTTCTGAGTCAGAGGTAGCCCTTGATTCCCATTGTTCATTTTTTAACCATCTTATTGACACTGATTATCAGCAGCAGGACATCGGAGCAAGCCGTAACAAGGCTGATGATGTGGCTATCCTTTCCTCCGACTCCGAGCCTTTGCCAAGACGGAAAATCCGCCGAGTGACCCAGAAAGTAAGGTTTTCTCATCCTTTAGCTCATCACGGTCATCAGTTTCTTTTGAAGCAGAAAATTCATGAGAGACGGAGGCAGACCCGGACTAGCAAGGACGCGGAGCTCTCCTCCGGCTTACCAAATACTCCAAGGAAGCTCCAGAATGAAGTCACTTCTATTTTAAATAAATTTTACCCCTTGGCGGGTCTCTTTTGTGAACCACTCAATCCTTTTGACTCGGATTATCAGGATACTTCCCCTTCCTCTGGCGAGTCACTACAGTCCAACCTGCCGGCTTTCAAGACTACACCAGGGTATGATGACCCGCTCATCTTGCATTTATTTTAATCCTTTGCATCCATATTAATCTGTATTTTGACGAAGTGGTCAAGCCAAACCCAGCAAACGGGTTAGGAAAAATAAACCAACTGAAGACGCAGTTGCAACTAAGACGGTTATTGAAACAGCCGTGCCTGACTTGACCACCCATGAGCCGCCATCTGAGCCAGCTCAAGACTTACCAACTCCTGCTACTGGCTTGCCCACTGATCAAGCTGCCGACGAGTCAGAGAATCCAAAGGCCCCGAGCCCGGTCCAGACTGATGACCCTTCAAATACTGATGTAGAGATCACCAGAACCAGCTATGTTGAGCCAGGAAGGCCGACTGTACTGGCCAAGTTCCCCGCCAAGGAAGAACTTCTGGACCACCACTAGGTCAAGATGGATGTTGCCAACTATGATCATATGAGTATTGGAGACATCTTTTCTGGCTATATGAGCCAAGTGCACAGTAGCCGGAACCTCGAGATTGATATGGTGAAGCAGATGCACCAAAAATTCGAGGTATAACCCGTTCTCTGTTGTTTATTAATCTTTACTATGCTAGGCCCCAAGTCTACTACTTATGATGCTTATGTTGTAGACTTTGAAACAAACTTAGCAACATAAATGAAAGAAACATATAAAAGTTCCAGCTTACCATGTAGTCCCCAAGGGGCAGCTTAACCAATATGGTGGAGCCGGTCCTTATAGAAAAAATTCGTATGGGTCCTTGAACAGCAATATACATTAGCTCCCAAGTGCCAAGTATTATTGCTTGCAAAATGCTTGGGACTTACTCTTATGAATCGCCATCTTATGAACCGCCATTGAAAATAAAACTCTTTGGTAACATTAGCCCCCAAGTGCCAAGTGTTGTTGCTGGCAAAATGCTTGGGACTTTAATATTGCATAAACAACTGACTTGATTCTGACTTTGCACTTGTATAGGCCACACCACGAGCCAACTCGAATCCGAGGTGACTAATCTGAAGAGCCGCCTTGAGACCCAAGAGACGGAAATTGAAAAGGCCGACACTAAGTTCAAATTCAGCATTTTTGAACAAGAAAAATTGAAGAAAGAGTTTGAAGCTGAAAAGAAAGCCTGGGCTGATTAAAAGACTGTGCTGATTAACCGGGCTGAAAAAGCAGAGGCGGCTCTAGAAGAGGTCACCAGTGAATTAGCCGGTTTAAAGTTCCATGTCTCTCAAATGGTGTCAGCCATCTTTGGTAAGTCGCCCTGCAAGTGCGTAAATATCTAAGCCTTTCAATTAACCATAAGACTGGAATTAACTCACCTGATCACGTTTATGCAGGCCCCAGAAGCTCAAACTTGAACCAAAACATGCTGATCAAACTGAAGGCAGTGTACACTTTGGTGGAACAATTGTACACCGAGTCTCAACGTGCATTATCCATGGTGGCTCTGTCAAATGAAGTGCCAACCCTCCTGGTAGAAGTCTTGAAGAAGCTTTCCGTTCTCCCTCAACGGTTCAATGAACTGAGGCGGTCAGCTGCAAGAGCCGGGGCAGTAAACGCTTTAAGCCGGGCCAAGGCTTGGTTACGAGAATTAGACCCGGTTGACATTGCCACTGGCTACCCAAGCCCGAAGGAAGATGGCACTCCTTTTGAAGACGCTGACTTTCTCGCCTGTGTCAAAGACATACGCCCCGTGGCTACTCTGATAGCAAATGAAGTGGATCTTACCAAGTACCAGGTGGGTTATGACGACGAGAACCAGAGAATTCTGATGCCTCACTATGAAGTGACCAGTCTGATTCCCCCACTCCGTAAGCATACCTTTGCTCCTGAAGTTGACCTGGCCGGCCTTGTTGATGCTGAAGCTGAATTTGAAGCCTTGAACAACATTGACTCATCATCGTCAACCTCCCAGGAAAGGGAGCAGGGCGAAAGCATGGAGAGGGCTAACCCGGACGCTTCAGGCCAATGATGAAGGTGAACCAGCCGTGGCGGCTCATACCTGGGATGTACTTAAAAACAATGTGAATTATTTGGACTTAGGGAGTCCTGTAATAGGATAGAAATAACTTTTATTTTGGCCGTGCCATCATGCACGTTTTAATGCTTAACGTCTTTAAGCCGCCATGTTGTATCCATCCGTGTTACTTTTCATCTGCTTACCGTATGCTTGATTAGACTTTGTAAATTGTCCTGCATATGAAAACAGACTGCAAAAATCCCTTGACAACTTAATACTAAGCGGGTCAAAAAGGACTTTAAAAAGAGCCATAGATTAGCCTGTTGTAAAAAACACAACTATGCTTATGACTTCTTAGATTTACACCGCCGGTTTATATGACCCGGTCGGTAAGGGTGATAACCCAGTCTTTGGAAACTCAAAATTTGGAAGGTATAATTATGCTTATGTATCGGTGACTCATCAGTCGATATTGAGCCGGATCCAAAGCAACCATACTTAAACTTGTAAGCCCCAGAAAAAGTCTCAAGTCAAATAAAGGGTGATTCCAAAGGAAACATAAACCGAAATAGAATAAAAAATTTCAAGGCTACTGATTCGAATATGATCAGTAAACCGTTCTAGAGGGGTTTAAGCTAGGATTCGAATACGATCATGTAGCCCCCAATGGCTTTGGCGTTGCACCGATCAAGAGGGTACCAACAGCTATGTTCTCTTTGGTTTGAATATGACCTATGTTTGAATAGGAAGCCCCCTAATGACCTTGAGAGTTTTTCAACGACTCTGATTCTAATACGGTCAAAGTAGGTTCACAAAAGGGGTTAAGCTATGATTCAAATACGATCAAGAAGCCCCCTAGTGAGCTCGGCAATGTGCCAATCAAAAGGGTACCGACAACTATGTTCTCTTTGGTTCGAATACGACCTGCGTTTGAACAGGAAGCCCCCTAGTGATCATAATTTTTAATGGCTAGATTCGAATACGATCATAAGCCGGATCAAACGGGTTAAGCTGGATCAAATGTGATCAGCCCCCAAGTGATCATGTGAGAAAATAATGACAATAATAATGACAAATTTACCTTGGGGGAAGAAAAAAAGGACATAGGTCCTGCTTTATTATCTATCATAATATATACATTGGCAAAATATGTACATCAGGAGAGCCTATGGCTCAAGTGTAGCAGGGCCAAAGATGAGCTATATTCCACGACCGGCGGGTCTCTTCCTCCGACTTACGTGAGTCTTTGCGCTCTCGAACATCGATAAGGTAATATGAACCATTGTTCAAGTTCTTGGTGACCAGAAAGGGCCCTTCCCACGATGGGGATAGCTTGTGCGCATTAGTTTGGTCCTGGATGAGCCGGAGCACCAAATCACCTTCCTGAAAGGCTCTGGACTTGACCCGGCGGTTGTGATTTCGTCGCAAGTCTTGCTGGTAAATCACCGAATGAGCTGCTGCCAAGTCCCGCTGCTCATCTAGCAGGTCCAGAGCATCCTGACGCACCTATTCATTGCCTGCATCAACATAAGCCGCCACGCGAGGCGAGTCATGACGGATGTCGCTAGGGAGAACTGCCTCAGCTCCGTAGACCATGAAGAAAGGTGTGTAACCCGTAGATATGTTAAGAGTAGTGTTAATGCTCCATAACACAGAGGGTAACTCCTCAACCCAGCAACCCGGCGTCCACTGCAAAGGGAGCAAAAGCCGGGGCTTTATGCCTTTCCAGATCTCCTGATTGGCTCTCTCGGCTTGACCATTGGATTGTGCGTGAGCCACTGATGAAACATCAAGCCGAATATGCACCCGTTGACAAAATTCTTCCATGGCGCCTTTAGACAGATTAGTGCCATTGTCAGTTATAATGCTGCGTGGAAAGTCGAAGCGAAATATCACCTTCTTCATGAATTGTACTACTGTAGCTGCATCACACTTACTGACTGGCTCTGCCTCAACCCACTTCTTAAATTTATCAACCGCCACCAAGAGGTGGGTCTTTTTATCTTTGGACCTTTTAAAAGGCCCAACCATGTCAAGCCCCTAGACTGCGAACGGCCGTGTAATTGGAATCATCCTCAATTCTTGAGCCGGCACATGAGCCCGTCTTGAGAACTTCTGACAACCATCACATTTACTGACCAATTCCTCTCCATCAGCTTGAGCCGTCAGCCAATAGAATCCATGACGGAAAGCCTTGGCCACAAGGGATTTTGACCCGGTGTGGTGACCACAATCCCCTTCATGAATCTGACAAAAGAATTTCTTGGCCTTCTTCAGGAGAGACGCAATGCTGAAACGCCCCTGCAACGATGCGATGATGCAACTTGCCATTGACAATCGTCATAGACTTAGACCGCCGGGTTATCTGCCTGGCCAAGGTTTCATCCTCAGGCAACTTGCCCCGAGTCATGTAAGCCAGGTATGGCACCATCCAATCTGGAATGACATGAGCGGCCATCAGTTGTGTTTCTGGGTCAGGAACAACCAAGTATTCCTCTGTGGGTAGCTTGACAGAAGGGTTATGCAGAATATCCAAGAAAGTATTAGGCGGCACCGGCTTACGCTGAGATCCCAACCGGCTTAAAGCATCAGCTGCCTCATTCTTTCTATGGTCAATGTGCTCCACCTGATAACCCTTGAAGTGTCTCGCAATTGCATCGACTTCACGGCGATAAGCCGCCTTGAGAGGATCCTTAGAATCCCACTTGCCTGATACCTGCTGAGCTACCAGATCTGAGTCGCCAAAGCACCTTACTCGGCTTAAGCTCATCTCCTTAGCCATCCGGAGACCATGGAGTAGGGCTTCATACTCAGCTCCATTGTTAGTACAGGGAAACATCAACCGAAGCACATAACAAAATTTGTCACCTCGAGGGGAAGCCAAAACAACTCCAGCCCCCGAGCTTCGTCAAAATGAATTGTCCAATACGTGTTGTCCGGCTTTTCTTCAGGCATCTGCAGCTCTGTCCAATCATTGATGAAATCCACTAGTGCTTGAGACTTGATAGTTGTGCATGGCACATACTTTAAGCCATGAGGCCCAAGCTCAATGGCCCACTTGGCGACTCGTCTTGTGGCCTCTCTATTTTGAATGATATCCCCCAAAGGGGCAGAACTAACCACAGTGATGGGGTGGCCCAAGAGGTATTGCTTAAGCTTCCGGCTTGCCATGAACAACCCATAAACGAGCTTCGGCCAATGTGGATATCACTGCTTGGACTCAATAAGCACCCCGCTGATGTAGTAAACCGGATATTGAACCGGGTGTTCCTTGCCAGCCTCCTTGCGCTCCACCACGATGGCCACGCTGACAGCACGCGTGTTAGCAGCCACATATAATAACAAGGGCTCCTTGTCAATGGGAGCAGCAAGAACCGGCGGCTCGGCTAGCTGTCTCTTCAGATCTTCAAAAGCAGCGTTGGCAGCATCACTCCAGGTGAAACTATCTATATTCTTCATCATTTGATACAGTGGCATGGCCTTCTCACCAAACCGGCTTATGAACCGGCTTAGAGCAGCGATACGACTCGCCAAACGTTGAACGTCATTGATACACGCTGGTTTGGCCAGAGAGGTAATGGCCTTGATCTTCTCGGGTTAGCCTCGATGCCCCTGTTAGAAACCAGAAAACCCAAAAGCTTGCCTATAGGCACACCAAAAACACACTTGGCCGGGTTAAGAATCATCTTGTAAATCCGAAGATTGTCAAAGGTTTCCTTAAGATCATCAATCAAGGTCTCTTTCTCTCTGGATTTCACCACTATGTCATCCACATAAGCATGAACATTGCGCCCAATTTGATTATGAAGACAATTCTGCACACTTTGCTGGTAAGTCACCTGGGCACTCTTGAGCCCAAAGGGCATTGATACATAGTAGAAGGCTCCAAATGGAGTAATGAACGCCATCTTCTCCTAGTCCTTAACTGCCATCTTGATCTGATGATAACCAGAGTAAGCATCCAAAAAACTCAAATGCTCACAACCCACCGTAGCATCAATGATTTGATCAATACGAGGGAGAGCAAAAGGATCAGCTGGACAAGCCTTGTTTAAATCCGTGTAATCCACACACATGCGCCAAGTGCCGATTTTCTTAAGCACCAGCACCGGGTTAGCCAACCACTCTGGATGAAACACTTCAATGATGAACCCAGCTGCTAAGAGCCGGGCTACTTCCTCACCAATGGCCTTCCGTCTCTCTTCGTTGAATCGCTGAAGAAACTGCTTGACTGGCTTAAACTTTGGATCAATATTAAGAGTGCGCTCAGCGAGTTCTCTCGGTACACCTGACATGTCAGAAGGTTTACATGCAAAAATGTCCCGGTTCTCACGAATGAACTTGATGAGCGCGCTTTCCTATTTGGAATCCAAATTAGCACTGATACTGAACTACTTGGATGAGTCACCTGGAACAAAGTCAACAAGCTTAGTATCATCGACCGACTTAAACTTCATGACCGATGCATGTTCTGTGGTTGGCTTCTTTAAAGATGTCATATCCGCCGGGTCAACATTGTCCTTGTAGAATTTTAACTCTTCTGTCGCACAGACTGACTCAGCATAAGCCGCGTTACCGTCTTCACATTCCAAGGCCACCTTCTGGCTCCCATGTACCGTAATGGTTCCCTTATAACCGAGCATCTTGAGTTGCAAGTACACATAACACGGCCGTGCCATGAATTTGGCATAAGCCGGCCGTCCGAACAGAGCATGATATGGGCTCTTGATCTTGACTACTTAAAACGTCAATTTCTCGGCTCTGGAGTCGTACTGATCCCCAAAAGTTACCTCCAATTCGATCTTACTGACTCGATACATCGATTTACCCAGTACAACTCCATGGAAGACAGTGTTGGACTGCTTACGGCTATTATCAGTTAGCCCCATGCGATGGAAGGTCTCATTATAGAGGATATTGATGCTGCTGCCTCCATCCATGAGTACCTTGGTGAATTTATATCCACCCACCTGAGGGGCCACCACCAGGGCTAAATGACCCGAATTATCAACCTGGGGAGGGTGATCCTCCCTACTCCATAGAATAGGCTGCTCAGACCATCTCAAGTAAGGAGGAACTGGCGGCTCAACAGCATTCACATCCCTCTTATGAAGCTTCTGGTCTCGTTTACACAAACTGGGGGTAAACACATGATACTGCCCAATATTCAGCTGCTTTGGATTACTCTGGTATCCACCTTGTTGTTGTTGCTGACCGCCCTGACCAGATTGTTGGTTATACCCACCTTGGTTGCCTTGATAATTTTGAAAATTGGGATTTGACCCGCCGACCGGGCCATGAAAACCGCCGCCACCTGAGCCGTCGCACTGCCCATTGTTACCATCAAACATGTTGGAATTTTTGAAGGCCTTCATGATCGTACAGTCCTTCCATAGATGAGTTGCCGGCTTCTGCTGAGTGTTGTGTCTCGGATAGGGCTCGTTCAACAATTGCTCAAGTGTGGGGCCTGACCCGCCAGACCGGGGAGGTGGCATCTCTTTGCGTCGTTGGTTCTTACCCTGTGAACTAGTGTTAGCCACAAAATTCAAACTACCGTCAGCCTTACGTTTATTACCTCCTTGATTTGCCGGGTTGTGCTGAGGGCCCTTGCCATTATCGTTCTTCTTTCCCTACCCTGCCTTGTCATCTTCAGACTCGGAATCCTTGGTACTATCAGAGTCGGCGTACTTGACCAGAGCCGCCATCAGCGTGCCCATATCATTACAATCGCGCTTGAGCCGCCCCAACTTTTGTTTCAGAGGCAAAAAACGGCAATTTTTTTCCAACATTAAGACTGCAAAGTCAGCATCCATCTTATCAGATGAATGGATTATGGCTTTAACCCGGCGCACCCAATGGGTTGTAGACTCGCCCTCCTCTTGCTTGCAATTTTTCAGATCCACAACCGACATGGGCTGCTTGCACATATCTTTGAAATTCTGGACGAACCGGGCCTTTAGCTCCGCCGATGAACTGATTGAATTAGGTGGCAGGCCTTTCAACCAAGTGCGGGCGGTCCCATCCTGCATCACGGTAAAGTACTTAGCCATTGCAGTGTCACTGACCTCCAATAACTCCATAGCCATCTCGTAGCTTTCGATCCATGCCTCGGGCTGTAAGTCGGCCGTGTAATTCGGCACCTTCCTAGGCCCCTTAAAATCTTTGGGCAAACACTCATTGCATAGAGCCAGCACCAGACAGGGGACTCCTCTAATCCTGGTGGCCACACCTGCCTCGATGGAAGTCATCGGATAAGCCAGATTTGGCTGATAAGCCGTCAACTGAGCCGCCAGCTCAGCCCCCTGCTGAGCCACCCTCTCAGCCTCTTGACGTATTCTGTCCTGATCTACCAAGTTAAAGGCCTCATGGCGCGCCGGGTCATGCCCACCTGGCTGATTACGGCGCCGGACGTTGCTCAAAATGTCCGTTGAATCCATGTGCCTGCTATAACTCGGGCTTCGGCTTGGACGAGAGGTCGAATGGATCATATCCCGACTGTAAGAGTAGGCCTCCTGCTGTGCTAAGGCCGCCTGAAGAAGTTCTCTGGCCCGGTGGGTTTCAACCGCCACCGGAGAGTCACCATCAATTGGGAGAGCCACCAACCGTGCCGCTGCCTCTATCATGTTCTCCAACGGGTTAGAATAGTGACCCGGGGGTGTTGGTACATACTGAGGTGGAGTTGCGGTTACGCGGGGACGTCCCATCACCTGTAGTTGAACCGGCACGCTGTCCTCGGGTGTTGCAACATGGTCCGCCCCTGTACGTGGTGCGAGCCATGGCGGGTTACTTGTACGCAGGGAGAGCCACGACAGATTACTTGGGTCTGCCCCCGGTGTGTGAAAGAGGTTTCGAGGATCATAAACCGGGGGGAGTCGAGACTGAATCTTCTGATGCCTCCTCCTCAAGACCTCATTAGATGCATTCTGGTCTTGCATGAGCCGAAAAATCTGTGCCTGAATCTGTTGAGCCTGAACATCCAGTGCCGCCTGTTCTGCGCTTATCCTGACATCTTCCGCCGCCAGGTCTTCTTTAGTCTGTACCGTATCCAATTTTAACTATGCCACCTCCGCATCATGACGAGCTTGATCCACAGGGTTGTCCACGGCGGTTAACAGAGTGGTCAGCTTATCTGTGAGATCCATCAACACCTGAGCCGGCGAGCGCACAGGGCCTCCTGCCCCGGCTGCTGCAGACCCGGAGATCATGGCTGCCGCAGTTGTGGAGTCTTGGATAGGTTGTGTGCCGGCCATGAAGATCCCAACTCTGCTCGGTGGCTCGAAGCAATCCGGAATACTGCTGCCATTGGAACAGCCCCCGAGCCCGCCATCTTGCAGTTGATACAAGGAATCTGTCTCACCTGTGGATGACTCACCATCAGATTAGATGGCCGTCTCACCGCCAGATGCCGATCCTTCAGAGAGCCCTTCACGGACGCATCCCACAAAGGCATGCTTCACAGCAGGCGGAGCCCGGGCAGGTTTCGCGCGCTAAGTCGTTTCGACGAGGTCGGTGCAGATGTCCAGCTCAGGTCCTGGCTTGCCAATCTTGCCAATGAAGACGTGAATTCCGTCGAAGGGGACCCGGTACCCGTACTCAATTGAGCCGGCCTCGGGGCCCCAGCCTGCATCATCAATGTAGAGCTTGCCGCGACGACTCTTGGTCATCCGGCCCACAGCGTATCCCTTGAGCCCTTCGAAGCTGCCCTTCAAGAACTAAAATCCATCGTGCACTGGCCCCACGGTGGGCGCCAACTCTCGTGGAATTGTCATGGCAGATGTCCTAGTGAAAGGACTTAGTCGTGGAGCCATCTCAACTAGGAAGCTTGAAGGGGTTAATTGGGAAAAAGGACACGAGGTTTATACTGGTTCGGCCCCTTATGGTGAAGGTAAAAGCTTACGGTCCAGTTTTGAGTGGGATGGCTTATGTCTCGCTAACCAGGGAGCGAATCGCTGACCTAGCTCTCGAGTTGATATTACTTGCCCTGAACTGCCGCCGGGTCATCCCTTTATATACAGAGGCCGATGGCCAGCGGCTCTACAGAGTCCCGGCCGGCTCATAAACAGTGTCCGGCTCGGTCTCTTAACTATTCTTGCCTTACAATACAAGTCACGCATACATGGAGGTTTATCACTATGTGCTTTAAGTCGCCTCTGGGCCATGGGCCTTTAACTAAACCGCCATCCATAATATGGGTCTTGGGCTTCACGAATATTTGCAAGTATGACCCATCCCCTCCTGGGCAGGTCATATTTATATCCCCAACAGTCTTCGATGTTGCCGAGATCCCCTTGCCCTACAACTTGGATCCTCGGCCGTCCGGTGCTAGCCAAGTCCATGGTGGCTTCGCATTACACCTACAACATCCTGAAGATGCCCGGGCCGATGAACATCATCACCGTCCCCTCCGACAAGAAAGATGCGTTGATTTGCGCCGACCAACTCTACCGGGAGGCAGTTGCAGCAGCTGTCGCCAAGGCACTTGCTCCTGCAGACGGAGCCCCAGGAGGAAAGAAGACCGGCGAGACCCCTCGCATCTACTCCGGCAAGCGCACCTCTTCGGGGTGTTGCGCTCCCGTTGAGGACGTGCCAGAGAGCTCCACCGGCCAGAGCGAGAAGTCCAGAGCTGCACCACCAGAGACCAAGAAGGTGTTCGTCAAGGAGGACGGCACGGGGGGAGCTTTTACCATAAGCTCCACCCTCGACAGCATATAGGAAAGTGAGCTCATCACTTTCCTGCGGGCAAATGTCGATGTGTTTGCGTGGCAAGCCTCCGACATCCCCGGCGTTCCCAGGGAAGTGATCGAGCACCATCTTGCTGTCTGTCCTCATCCACGGCCCGTCAAGCAGAAGGTCAGGAAGCAAGCTCTGGAAAGGCAAGAGTTCATCACGGAGGAGATCAGAAAACTAGAGGCGGCAGGCTTGGTAAGGGGAGTGCTCCATCCGACGTGGTTGGCCAACCCGGTAGTGGTGCGCAAGGCAAACGGGAAGTGGAGGCTGTGTATTGATTACACAGACATCAATAAGGCTTGTCCAAAGGATCCCTTCGCATTGCCGCGCATCGACCAGATTGTCGACTCCACGGCTAGGTGTGACCTCTTATGATTCCTCGATGCCTACTCAGGGTACCACCAGATCTTCATGACGAAAGAAGACGGGGAGAAGACATCATTCATCACCCCATGTGCTACGTATTGCTTTTTACAGATGCCTTTTGAGTTGAAGAGTGGTAGCTCCACCTTTGCAAGAGCGGTCCAAATTTGTTTTGATCCCCAGCTACATAGAAATATGGAAGCTTATATGGATGACATAGTGGTCAAAACCAAGGACAAAGCAACACTTGTGCAAGATCTGGAGGAAACATTTGCAAACCTGCGCAAGATCAACCTCAAGTTGAACCCTGAGAAGTGTGTCTTCGGCGTCCTGTCCGGAAAACATCTCGGGTTCTTTGTGTCGCAACGCGGTATTGAGGCAAACCCAGATAAGATCAAGGCTATCAAGTAGATTGAGGCACCCAAATGGATCAAGGACGTGCGTCGGCTCACTGGCTGCGTTGCCACCATGAGCAGATTCATCTCCAAGTCCGCAGAGCGTGCCCCAACAATCTTCGATGTTGCCGAGATCCCCTTGCCCTACAACTTGGATCCTCGGCCGCCCGGTGCTAGCCAAGTCCATGGTGGCTTCGCATTACACCTACAACATGCTGAAGATGCCCGGGCCGATGCACATCATCACCGTCCCCTCTGACAAGAAAGATGCATTGATTTGCGCCGACCAACTCTACCGGGAGGCAGTAGTAGCAGCTGCCGCCAAGGCACTTGCTCCTGCAGACGGAGCCCCAGGAGGAAAGAAGACCGGCGAGACCCCTCGCATCTACTCCGGCAAGCGCACCTCTTCGGGGTGTTGCGCTCCCGTTGAGGACGTGCCAGAGAGCTCCACCGGCCAGAGCGAGAAGTCCAGAGCTGCACCACCAGAGACCAAGAAGGTGTTCGTCACGGAGGACGGCACGGGGGGAGCTTTTACCATAATCTCCACCCTCGACAGCATATAGGAAAGTGAGCTCATCACTTTCCTGCGGGCAAATATCGATGTGTTTGCGTGGCAAGCCTCCGACATCCTCGGCGTTCCCAGGGAAGTGATCGAGCACCATCTTGCTGTCTGTCCTCATGCACGGCCCGTCAAGCAGAAGGTCAGGAAGCAAGCTCTGGAAAGGCAAGAGTTCATCACGGAGGAGATCAGAAAACTAGAGGCGGCAGGCTTGGTAAGGGGAGTGCTCCATCCGACGTGGTTGGCCAACCCGGTAGTGGTGCGCAAGGCAAACGGGAAGTGGAGGCTGTGTATTGATTACACAGACATCAATAAGGCTTGTCCAAAGGATCCCTTCCCATTGTCGCGCATCGACCAGATTGTCGACTCCACGGCTAGGTGTGACCTCTTATGATTCCTCGATGCCTACTCAGGGTACCACCAGATCTTCATGACGAAAGAAGACGAGGAGAAGACATCATTCATCACCCCATGTGGTACGTATTGCTTTTTACAGATGCCTTTTGAGTTGAAGAGTGGTAGCTCAACCTTTGCAAGAGCGGTCCAAATTTGTTTTGAGCCCCAGCTACATAGAAATATGGAAGCTTATATGGATGACATAGTGGTCAAAACCAAGGACAAAGCAACACTTGTGCAAGATCTGGAGGAAACATTTGCAAACCTGCGCAAGATCAACCTCAAGTTGAACCCTGAGAAGTGTGTCTTCGGCGTCCTGTCCAGAAAACATCTCGGGTTCTTTGTGTCGCAACGCGGTATTGAGGCAAACCGAGATAAGATCAAGGCTATCAAGTAGATTGAGGCACCCAAACGGATCAAGGACGTGCGTCGGCTCACTGGCTGCGTTGCCGCCATGAGCAGATTCATCTCCAAGTCCGTAGAGCGTGCCCTTCCCTTTTTCAAGATCTTGAAGAAGACGGGCCCAGTGGAGTGGACCCCAGAGGCCGAGGCGGCGCTGCAAGACTTGAAGAAGTACCTCTCCTCTACCCCGGTGTTGGTTGCACCCAAACCACAAGAACCGTTGCTGCTGTATCTAGCGGCAACATATCAAGTGGTTAGCGCTACACTAGTGGTGCAGAATGAGGCCGACGAAGAGGCAGCGGCAGCGGCAGAGTCAACGGATGGCGAGCCGGAACCCTCCCCGGCAGGGCTCAGTCCTAGCAAGACTGAGTCCCCGGCAGATGCTGACGCCAGTGTGACAGGGCCCACGCGACCGGGTAAAGTGGCGCAGAAGAAGAAAATGGTGCAGCACACAGTTTACTTCGCTAGCTCCCTCTTGCAGGGGGCTTGGTCGAGGTACTCAGGTGTGCAAAAGCTGCTCTTCGGCCTCCTTATGGCTTGAGGAAGTTGCGTCATTACTTCCATGCGCACGAGCTCACTATGGTCACCCGCCTCCCGTTGCAGCGGATACTGCATAACCCAGATGCAACAGGGAGGATCGTGGAATGGTCCCTGGAGCTGTCAAGTTTCGGTTTGAAATTCGAAAGCACCTCGACGATTTAGAGCAAAGTTTTGGCGGAGTTTGTTGCGGAATGGACCTCGACGCCCGACGAAGAGGTACAGGAGACCACTCTCCTCAGCAAGGAAACGAGCCGCAACTGGATCATGTACTTTGATGGGGCTTTTTCACTGCAAGGTGTCGGTGCTGGTGTGCTCCTTGTCGCACCCACCGGAGAGCACCTCAAGTATGTCATCCAAATGCACTTTCCCTGGGAGATGTCAACTAACAACACCGCCAAGTACGAGGGTTTGCTTGCCGGTCTCAGGATTGCGGTGGACCTCGAGTCAAAAAGCTCACCGTTGGGGGCTATTCGCAGCTCGTCGTCAGGCAGATAAACAAAGACTACCAAATCCCATTGAAGGAAGCTTACATGGATGAAGTGAGGAAGCTGGAGGAGCGCTTTGATGGTATACAGGAAGAGCATGTCACTCAGACGGAAAACGACATCGCCGACTACCTGTCAAAATGCGCTTCCCTCAAGCTACCTGTGGAACCAAGTACTTTTGTGCTTCAGTTAACTCAACCATCCGTCAAACCATCAATCGGGCAGAATAAGCGGAGGAAGCTAGGCCCCGGCAAGTACTTCCCCATCGAGCTCCCCGGAGCCGCCGGTGAAGATGCTGTTGTGGATGCCGATCCTGTCGCGGGGCAACCGACTCGGGCAGGGCCTTAGGCCATAGCCGTAGAGACTGCCGCCCCCGTGGCAGAAGAGATGCCTTTGGTCCTCGTCGTCGAGCCGCAGGCTCCGGCATGGGCGCAGCACACCGTATGATTCCTCCAAAAGGGAGAACTTCCCAAGGAGCAGGAAGAAGCAGAGAGAGTAGCCCGCCGGTCTACCCTGTACCAATTCGTTGACAATGTCTTGTACAGGAAAAGACCGAATGGGGTGAAATTGAAGTGCATCTCCCGGGAGGAAGGACTAGAGCTGTTGGCAGAGATACATGGAGGCATATGTGTCTCCCACATAGGGTCAAGGGCCCTTGCCGGCAAGACTTTCCAGCAAGGTTTCTTCTAGCCCACCGCCCTCCAGGATGCAACGGCACTAGTAACCAAGTGTGAAGCGTGCCAGTTCCATTCAAAGAAGCTTCATCAACCAGCTCAAGCCCTTCAAACCATTCCTCTCTCCTGGCCCTTCTCGGTCAGGGGCTCGACATATTGAGCCCTTTCCCTTGTGCCGTCGGGGGCGTTGAGTACTTGTACGTTGCAATCGACAAGTTCACAAAGTGGCCGGAGGTGGAAGCAGTGAGGAAGGTGACAGCGCAGTCAGCCATCAAGTTCTTCAAGAGACTAGTTTGCCGTTTTGGGGTACCCAACAGGATTATCACCGACAACGACACACAGTTCACAAGCCATGCCTTCATGCAATACATTGAGGATCTCGGTAGCAAGGTCTATTTTGCTTCTGTGGCACACCCATGGAGCAATGGCCAAGTGGAGAGAGCAAATGCTGAAGTTCTGCGAGGCTTAAGAACGAAGACTTTTGACAGGCTACGCAAGAGTGGAAGGCACTGGATTGACGAGTTGCCAGCGGTTCTTTGGTCAATCAGAACGATGCCAAATCCAGCCACCGGCCAGACACCCTTTGCCCTGGTCTCCGGGGCAGAAGCAGTTCTCCCTACGAAACTCATATACGGGTCACGTCGAGTGCTCGCTTATGATGAGCTTGAGCAAGAGCAATTTCGGCAAGATGACGCACCGCTCCTTGAGGAAGATCGTCTCCGGGTGGCTGTGAGAGCAGCATGCTACCAGCAAGCCTTGCGCCGCTACCATAGCCGCAAGTTTCATGCCCGGAGCTTTGAGGAAGGCGACCTTGTTCTTTGGTACGTTTAGTCGGCCAAGAATTCCAACAAGTTGACGCCAAAGTGGGAAGGCCCTTATCGGGTAACATGAGTCACCCGGCCTGGCGCAGTCCGCCTGGAGACCGAAGATGCCATTCTAGTGAGCAACTCCTGGAACATCAAGCATCTTCGCAAGTTTTACCCATAAGGCGCGGCTGCCGAGCCTCCCGGCAAGCCACCTTTTGTACAAGCCTTGCCGGCAAGGCATGTATCCCTTTGTAGAAAGCCAAGCGCTGACCCTGAGCATAAATAAACGAAGCGCTGGCGCCCTAAGTTATAGCATGCATGCTAGGTCGAGTCTCTTCCTCGGTTAGGGTTGATAGTGCTTAGCGGCGGGTAACCCCTAGCTTAGAGGTCGAGTGTGCGTCTCTCTGTTCTTTTATGTCCTCTTTGGTTTGCTGGACACATAAACACTTCTGCTGAGCTATTTGGAAGAAAGGGAACGGACCAGCGTCCCAACCCCGGCAAGCCAAAGTTGTCGGGGCCTGCAAGTATAAGAATCCACCCACGGCAAGCCAAGGTTGCCGGGGGGCTGCAGATCCAGATAAGTCTTTTATCCTCTATCATTTATTCCGTTATGGACTGGGATATATGAAACCTCATTTTATTTCTAGGCTACTGTGCTACCCAAGGATTATCTCCTGGGCCCAAATTTGGTTGTAGCCGTGGCGGCAAGGAAATGAAATAAGGAGCCTAAGCCCACTTCATCCCTACCTCGGCCAAGGGCGCGAGAAAGGTCGAGCAAAGTGGGGGGACGGCAAGGCCTGTTGCCGGGCAAAAAACATTTATCCTAAATAGCAATGAGGACTCGCTCCTTGTCGTGGGTTTCACCCGCGAACGAAAATGCCCGGCAAACATCCCTTTTTCATTAAAAAACATCCCGTACAGGTACAGTTCATACGAAATGAAAAACATGAACAGGAGGATTACAAGTTCTAAATTCAGCAAAGGCCCGAAGGCTTACAAGACTAAAAAGAGATAAGCGCCCGTAATCCCTGTCTTGTCCCTCTCATCAGGAGGCAGGTCAAGAAAGCAGAAGGGCAAAAGGGGCGTCTAGGCGAGGTACAAGCAGCAGAAAGCACCAAGAGGATGTCTCGGTGGCAATCCGAAGGCAGGCTGGTGATGACGGTGCCGGGGGAAGAGGTCGAAGACGAGGCGGCAGCACGTCAATACGCGACGAAGGCGTCGGTGCCCGCATACTCCGACTTGACGGCCTCGCCGCCCGCCCTCTTCCTCTTCTGCAGCCTCCCAACGCCAGCCGCCCAAGGAGACGACCCCGAGAAGTTCAAGGAGGCGGCAACATGGATGATGGGGTTACCGGTGCCGCCCAGAGCGGCGCCCGATGCTTAGTCGGACCCGTCATCCTGCCACCCGCTACCCTCGTCGTCGCTGCCGCTGTCCTCCTCGCCGCTCTTGCTCGAGAAGTAATCTTCGTTGTAAGAAGAGCTCTCCACGCAGCACCTTACACAGGTCTCGAAGTTCCCGAAGATCTTGACGGAGAGGAGGCCACTCAACGTTAATTTGAAATGGAGAGTGAGCCCCTCCGTCAAGCTGTGGATGCGGGCAAAAAAATTCCACCCTCTGTGAAGGTACATGACATGAGGGGTGGGGAACTCAACGTCGGCCCATACGCCGCTGTTCCCACAACCCCTCATATGCAGCCGCAATGCCTGTAGCGGATCCAGCTCCATCTCCCGCACGAATGGAGTCGAAAGGCGAAGACGACGGCGCGGCGGCTGGCGCAGCCTGATGAAGAACTCGTAACGGTTATCCCTGATGTGGCCCTTCGCCGGGGGAGGGGCCGCTGGCGGAGGCGAAGTCGATCTACCGCCCCGTCCTCCTCTCCCTCGAGCGCTGCGACGGCCTCGGCCTCGCCCCCTCCCCCTCCCTCTAATGGCCGGCTCCGCCGTGATATGTCTCCAACGTATCTATAATTTTTGATTGTTCCATGCTATTATATTACCTCTTTTGGATGTTTATGGGCTTTATTTTATACATCTTTATCATTTTTGGGACTAACCTAATAACTGGAGGCCCAACCCATATTGTTGTTTTTTTGCCTATTTCAGTATTTCGGAGAAAAGGAATATCAGACGGAGTCCAAACGGAATGAAACCTTCAGGAACGTGATTTTTGGAACGAACAAGATCCGGAGAGCTTGGAGTGCAAGTCAAGAAACAACCGGAGCCTCCACGAGATAGGAGGGTGCCCCACTTGTAGGGCGCGCCCCCCTGTCTCGTGGGACCCTCGGGTGTCCACCGACGTACCTCTTCCTCCTATATATACCTACGGACACCGAAAACATCCTGGGGCACCACAAAACACAATTTCCACCACCGTAACCTTCTGTATCCGCGAGATCCAATCTTGGAGCCTTCTCCGGCACTCTGTCGGAGGGGGAATCGACCACGGAGGGCCTCTACATCAACATCCTTGCCCCTCCTATGAGTTGTGAGTAGCTTACCATAGACCTATGGGTCCATAGTTATTAGCTAGATGGCTTCTTCTCTATTTTTGGATCTCAATACAATGTTCTCCCCCTCTCTTGTGGAGATCTATTCGATGTAATCTCTTTTTGTGGTGTGTTTTTCGAGATCCGATGAATTGTGGGTTTATGATCATATTTATCTATGGATATTAATTGAATCTTCTCTGAATTCTTTTATGTATGATTGAGTTATCTTTGCAAGTCTCTTCGAATTATCAGTTTGGTTTGGCCTACTAGATTGATCTTTCTTGCCATGGGAGAAGTGCTTAGCTTTGGGTTCAATCTTGCGATGTTCTTACCCAGTGACAGAAAGGGTTGGAAGACACGTATTGTATTGCTGCCATCGAGGATAACAAGATGGGGTTTATATCATATTGCATGAGTTTATCCCTCTACATCATGTCATCTTGCTGAATGTGTTGCTCTATTCTTATGAACTTAATACTCTAGATGCATGCTGGATAGTGGTCGATGTGTGGAGTAATAGTAGTAGATGCAGGCAGGAGTCGGTCTACTTGTTATGGATGTGATGCCTATATACATGATCATGCCTAGATAACGTCATGATTATTCGCTTTTCTATCAATTGCTCGACAGTAATTTGTTCACCCACCGTAATACTTATGGTTTCGAGAGAAGCCTCTAGTGAAACCTATGGCCCCCGGGTCTATCTCTTATCATATTTGCTTTCAATATATTTTTATTTGCATCTTTACTTTCTTGCATCTATATTATAAAATACCAAAAATATATTTATCTTATCATACTATCTCTATCAGATCTCACTTTCGCAAGTGGCCGTGAAGGGATTGAGAACCCCTTTATTGCGTTGGTTGCGAGTTCTCAGTTTGTTTGTGTAGGCGCGTGGGACTTTTGAGGAGCCTCCTACTGGATTGATACCTTGGTTCTCAAAAACTGAGGGAAATACTTATGCTACACTTGCTGCATCACCCTCTCCTCTTAGGGGAAAACCAACGCTAGCTCAAGACGTAGCAAGAAGGATTTCTGGCGCCGTTGCCGGGGAGGTCTTCGCTCAAGTCAAGACATACCAAGTACCTGTCACAAACCCATCTCCCTCGCATTTACATTATTTGCCATTTGCCTCTCGTTTTCCTCTCCCCCACTTCACCCTTGCCGTTTTATTCGCCCTCTCTTTCCGAATCTCCTACTCTCTTTTCCTCTTGCCTTTTTCTGTTTGCTTGTGTGTTGGATTACTTGTTGCCATGGCACAAGATAATACCAAATTGTGTGATTTCTCGAACACCAATAATAATGATTTCCTTAGTACTCCGATTGCTCCTCTTAATGATGTTGAGTCTTGTGGAATCAATGCTGCTTTGCTGAATCTTGTTATGAAAGATCAATTCGCCGGCCTTCCTAGTGAAGATGCTGCTACTCATCTAAATAATTTTTTAGATTTATGTGATATGCAAAAGAAGAAAGATACAGATTAAAATATTGTCAAGTTGAAGTTATTTCCGTTTTCACTTAGACATCGTGCTAAAGTTTGGTTTTCGTCTTTGCCTAAAAATAGTATTGATTCTTGGAACAAGTGCAAAGATGCTTTTATCTCTAAGTATTTTCCTCCCGCTAAGATCATCACTCTTAGCAACGATATTATGAATTTTAAACAACTTGATCATGAGCATGTTGCACAATTTTGGGAAAGAATGAAATTGATGCTTCGCAATTGCCCTACTCATGGTTTGAATTTATGGATGATCATACAAAAATTTTATGCCGGTTTGAACTTTGCTTCTAGAAATCTCTTAGATTCGTCCGCAGGAGGCACCTTTATGGAAATCAAGTTAGGAGATGCGACAAAACTTCTTGATAATATTATGGCTAATTATTCTCAATGGCACACCAAAAGATCTTCTAGTAAAAAAGTGCATGCTATAGAAGAAATCAATGTTTTGAGTGGAAAGATGGATGAACTTATGAAGATGTTTGCTACTAAAAATACTCCTCTTGATCCTAATGATATGCCTTTGTCTTCCTTGATTGAGAATAATAATGAATCTATAGATGTGAATTTTGTTGGTAGTAATAGTTTTGGAAACAATGCTTATGGAGAAAATTTTAATGCTAGACCGTTCCCTAGTAATTCCTCTAATAATTATGGAAATTCCTACAATAATTCTTATGGTAATTTTAATAAGATGCCCTCTGATTTTGAGAATAGTGTGAAAGAATTTATGATTTCTCAAAAGAATTTTAATGCTTTGCTTGAAGAAAAATTGCTCAAAGTTGATGATTTGGATAGGAACATTGATAGACTTTCGCTTGATGTTGATTCTCTTAAACTTATACCTTCTCCTCCTAAGCATGATATCAATGAGTCTCTCAAAGTAATGAGAATTTCCATTGATGAGTGCAAGGAAAGAACCGCTAGATTGCATGCTAAGAAAGATAGCTTTATAAAAGCGTGTTCTTCTGGTTTCCATGAAAATAATGATGAGGATCTTAAAGTTATTGATACATCTCCTATTAGATCTATGTTTTGCAATATGAATTTTGATGATTATGGGACTATGATTATGGGACTGATGATGAATCAACTTTGCCTAGAAGGCGTCCCAAGAATTCGGAGTCTTTAGATCTTAATGCTAAATTTGGTAAAAGAGAGATTGGAGAATCCTCAACTTTTAATAATGTTGAACCTACTATCTCGGATTTCAAGGAATTTGATTATGATAATTTCTCTTTAAAAGGTTGTATTTCCTTGTTGCAATCCGTTGTTAATTCTCCTCATGCTTATAGTCAAAACAAAGCTTTTACCAAACATATTGTTGATGCCTTGATGCAATCTTATGATGAAAAACTTAATTTGGAAGTTTCTATACCTAGAAAACATAATGATGAGTGGGAACCTACTATAAAGATTAGAATTAAAGATTATGAGTGTTTTGCTTTGTGTGATTTGGGTGCTAGTATTTCCACGATTCCGAAAACTTTATGTGATATTCTAGGTTTCCATGATTTTGAAGATTGCTCTTTAAATTTGCACCTTGCGTATTCCACCATTAAAAAGCCTGTGGGAAGGATCAATGATGTTCTTATTGTTGCAAATAGAAATTTGGTGCCCGTAGATTTTATCGTTCTTGATATAGATTGCAATCTTTCTTGCCCTATTATTCTTGGTAGACCTTTCCTTAGAACGATTGGTGCGATTATCAATATGAAAGAAGGGAACATTAGATTCCAATTTCCCTTAAAGAAAGGCATGGAGCACTTTCCCAGAAAGAAAGTTAAATTACCTTATGAATCTATCATGCGTGCTACTTATGAGTCAAGTGCCAAAGATGGCACTCGCTAGATCTATCCTCGCTTTTATGCCTAGCTAGGGGCGCTAAACGATAGCGCTAGTTGGGAGGCAACCCAATTTTTCTTTATGTTCTTTGTTTTTGTTCATGTTTAGTGTTAAATTTTGTTTCTACTTTATCTTTAGTTGTGTTTTTATCTTTTGTTTAGTGATTGTGCCAAGTAGAACCTATAGGATAAACTATGATGATGGTTGATTTGATTCTGCTGAAAAACAGAAACTTTGTGCTCACGAGAAAAAATTCAATAAATCACAGAAACATTATTTTGCATTGATTCGTTTTTCTTATGCTCAATAGACAAATTTTCCAGTACTTCATATTTTGGTAGAATTTTTAGAGTTCTAGAAGTTCGCGTTAGTTACATATTGCTACAGACTGTTCTGTTTTTGACAGATTCTGTTTTTCGTGTGTTGTTTGCTTATTTCAATGCATCTATGGCTAATAAATTAGTTTATAAACCACAAGGAAGTTGGAATACAGTAGGTTTAACACCAAAATAAATAAAGAATGAGTTCATTACAGTAGCTTATGTGGTGGTTTTGTTTTCTTTCACTAACGGAGCTTATAAGATTTCCTGTTGAGTTTTGTGTTGTGAAGTTTTAAAGTTTTGGGTAAAGCTTTTATGGACTATGGAATAAAGAGTGGCAAGAGCCTAAGCTTGGGGATGCCCAAGGCACCCCAAGATATTCAAGAATATCCAAAAGCCTAAGCTTGGGGATGCCCCGGGAAGGCATCCCCTCTTTCGTCTTCGTTCATTGGTAACTTTACTTGGAGCTATATTTTTATTCGCCACATGATATGTGTTTTGCTTGGAGCGTCGTGTATTAGATTGGTCTTTGCTTGTTAGTTTACCACAATCATCCTTGCTGTAACACACCTTTTGGGAGAAGCCTATTTGATTAGAATTTGCTAGAATACTCTATGTGCTTCACTTATATCTTTTGAGCTTGATAGTTTTTGCTCTAGTGCTTCACTTATATCTTTTAGAGCATGGTGGTGGATTAATTTTATAGAAATTCATAGTCTCTGATGCTTCACTTATATTATTTTGAGAGTATTTTAGAAAAGCATGGTATTTGCTTTGGTTACAAATTTGGTCCTAGAATGATGAGCATCCAAGTTGGGTATAATAAAAACTATCATAGAAAGTGAGTTGGATGATATGATCAATTTGATGCTTGATAATTGTTTTGAGATATGGAGGTAGTAATATTAAAGTCATGCTAGTTTGGTGATTATGGTTTTAAAAAATGCTTGTGTTGAAGTTTGTGATTCCCGTAGCATGCACGTATGGTGAACCGCTTTGTGATGAAGTTGGAGCACAATTTTATTTATTGAATGTCTTCCTTATGAGTGGCAGTCGGGGGCGAGCGATGGTCTTTTCCTACCAACCTATCCCCCTAGGAGCATGCGCATAGTGCTATTGTTTTTGATGACTTCTAAATTTTTACAACAAGTATATGAGTTCTTTATACTAATGTTGAGTCCATGGGTTATACGCACCCTTTCACCCCTCCATTATTGCTAGCCTCTCTTGTACCATGCAACTTTCGTCGGTACCATACACCCACCATATACCTTCCTCAAAACAGCCACCATACCTACCTATTATGAAATTTCCATAGCCATTCCAAGATATATTGCCATGCAACTTTCCACAGTTCCGTTTATTATGACACGTTTCATCATTGCCATATTGCTCTTTGCATGATCATGTAGTTGACATCGTATTTGTGGCAAAGCCACCATCATAATCTTAATACATGTCGCTCTTGATTCATTGCATATCCCGGTATACCGCCGGAGGCATTCATATAGAGTCATATCTTGTTCTAGCTTCGAGTTGTAAATCCATAAAAGTGTGATGATCTTCATTATTAGAGCATTGTCCCAGTGAGGAAAGGATGATGAAGACTATGATTCCCCCACAAGTCGGGATGAGACTTCGGACTTTACAAAAAGAAAAAGAAAAGAGAAAGGCCAAAGAATATAAAAAAAAAGAAAAAAAGAATGAGAGAAAAAGAGAGAAGGGACAATGCTACTATCTCTTTTTCCACACTTGTGCTTCAAAATCGCACCATGATCTTCATGACAGAGAGTCTCATATGTTGTCACTTTCATATACTATTGGGAATTCTTCATTATAGAACTTGTCTTGTATATTCCAATGATGGGCTTCCTCAAAATGCCCTAGGTCTATGTGATCAAGCAAGTTGGATGCACACCCACTAGTTTTCTTTTGTTGAGCTTTCATATATTTATAGCTCTAGTGCATCTGTTGCATGGCAATCCCTACTCACTCACATTGATATCTATTAATGGGCATATCCATATCCCGTTGATACGCCTAGTTGATGTGAGACTATCTTCTCCATTTTTGTCTTCTCCACAACCACCATTCTATTCCACATATAGTGCTATGTCCATGGCTCACGCTCATGTATTGTGTGAAAGTTGAAAGAGTTTGAGATTATTAAAGTATGAAACAATTGCTTGGATCGTCATCGGGGTTGTGCATGATTAAATACTTTGTGTGATGAAGATAGAGCAATAGCCAGACTATATGATTTTGTAGGGATAACTTTCTTTGGCCATGTTATTTTGAGAAGACATGATTACTTTGCTTAGTATGCTTGAAGTATTACTATTTCTTATGTCAATATGAACTTTTATTTTGTATTATTTGGATCTGAACATTCATGCCACATTAAAGAAAATTACATTGAGAATTATGCTAGGTAGCATTCCCCATCAAAAATTCTCTTTTTATCATTTACCTACTCGAGGACGAGCAGGAATTAAGCTTGGGGATGCTTGATTGTTCCATGCTATTATATTGCCTGTTTTGGATGTTTATGGGCTTTATTTTATACATATTTAACATTTTTGGGACTAACCTACTAACCGGAGGCCCAGCCCATATTGCTGTTTTTTTGCCTATTTCAGTATTTCGAAGAAAAGGAATATCAAATGGAGTCCAAACGGAATGAAACCTTTGGGAACGTGATTTTTGGAACGAACAAGATCCGGATAGCTTGGAGTGCAAGTCAAGAAACAACCGGAGCCTCCACGAGATAGGAGGGTGCGCCCCCTGTCTCGTGGCACCCTCGGGCGTCCACCGACGTACCTCTTCCTCCTATATATACCTACGGACCCCGAAAACATCTGGGGGAACCACGAAACACAATTTCCACCACTGTAACCTTCTGTATTCGTGAGATCCCATCTTGGTGCCTTCGCCGGCACTCTGCCGGAGGGGGAATCGACCATGGAGGGCCTCTACATCAACATCCTTGCCCCTCCTATGAGTTGTGAGTAGTTTACCACAGACCTACGGGTCCATAGTTATTAGCTAGATGGCTTCTTCTCTCTTTTTGGATCTCAATACAATGTTCTCCCCCTCTCTTGTGGAGATCTATTCGATGTAATCTCTTTTTGCGGTGTGTTTGTCAAGATCCGATGAATTGTGGGTTTATGATCAGATTTATCTATGGATATTAATTGAATCTTCTCTGAATTCTTTTATGTATGATTGAGTTATCTTTGTAAGTCTCTTTGAATTATCGGTTTGGTTTGGCCTACTAGATTGATCTTTCTTGCCATGGGAGAAGTGCTTAGCTTTCGGTTCAATCTTGCGGTGTTCTTACCCAGTGACAGAAAGGGTTGCAAGACATGTATTGTATTGTTTCCATCGAGGATAACAAGATGGGGTTTATATCATATTGCATGAGTTTATCCCTCTACATCATGTCATCTTGCTTAATGCGTTGCTCTGTCCTTATGAACTTAATACTCTAGATGCATGCTGGATAGCGGTCGATGTGTGGAGTAATAGTAGTAGATGCAGGCAGGAGTCGGTCTACTTGTTATGGATGTGATGCCTATATACATGATCATGCCTAGATAACATCATAATTATTCGCTTTTCTATCAATTGCTCGACAGTAATTTGTTCACCCACCATAATACTTATGCTCTCAAGAGAAGCCTCTAGTGAAACCTATGGCCCCCGAGTCTATCTCTTATCATATTTGCTTTCAATCTACTTTTATTTGCATCTTTACTTTCTTGCATCTCTATTATAAAATACCTATCCTTTTGCCCTCAGTGGTGTCTGTGTGCTCAGTTTTGCCCTCAGATGCAAATTGTGCTCAGTTTTGCCCCTAGTCCATGCACAGCTACTATGACGAGGCCAAACGGCCATATTTGAGTCCATCCCGTCCGCCAGCCTTAAGTTGTGGGTCCGGAGCTTACACGTGGGACAGCGTGGACGTGGGTCCGGAGCTGACATGTAGGCCCGTGCAACTAAATCCCCAAATCATTCGTAGCTTACTCTGCCCATCCGCTTCCCCGCCGGCCGGCTAACCTGCGCCGCCGCCGGCACTTGCGCCGCGGCCAGGACCTACCCCGCCACCAGCTGCACGCCTACTCCACCACCACCTTTCTATGCCTACGCTCCACGGCTGCCTGCGATGCCCGCCACCTTCCTGCGATGCCACGGGTGGGGCGCCCGCCACCTGCTCGACCCACGGCGCGGCCTCCTTCCGTGCGCCCGGCCAGAGCGCTCAAAGGTGGGGGGCTGCTGGAGCTATTTGAACTAGGAGGAAGAACCCTAGGGTGAAATGGAGAGCAATGGCGACCCCAGAGTATTTGGCGAGGCAGGCATCGGGCCGGAGATCCGCCGCGTCCATGACTGGGTTCCCGAGGGGTAAGTCTCGCCTCCTGTTTAGGTTGAGCTTAGTTGTGCATTTGAACACTCAATTCGAGTAGGTTTGACCAATTAGTGTGCTGATTGCGTCTCTGTTTTTGCCGGTTAGGATGGAGTTGCGGTTTGCTTTCTTGATGCACATTAGAAGGGACCGGTACACGTTCCATGCAAAGGATCAGAAGAAATACCAAGGAGGTTTTGATTATCGGTTGTCAATGGCTAGTAATTGTAGTTTCAGACAATTTGGGGAGGTAATTTGTAGCCAATATCCTTGGGGTTTGCTTGATGAAGTGGTATACAAATACTATGATGGGGAAAAGAAATGGGTGACAGTTGGTAATGATGAAGAGCTAGCTACCATGTTTGTTAGGCATAAAGAGAAAGATAATTTTCATGTGAGGCTGCAAGTTGATGTGCTTGAGCAGGCATTTGGACCTAGGATGACGGGTGCAACATCTCGGGGAGAACCAAGTCGTCGGAATGGCGTCTCTAGCCAGAACAGTTCAGTTGGTGCACGACGACGTGGTGGCTCGACAAGTGTGGGCAACAGCAGTAGGGTCCCCCTTGAAGTGGAGCATGATGACTACAATTCTGGGGTTGATGAAGAGAAGCTATATTCTGATGTTATTCGGAATTTACGACGGGCACCTCGGGCTGATAACCAAGATGAGGCTCACAATGCAGTCTGTGTGGATGATGACGCGGTGGGTGAGGACGAAGACATTGCAGCTGTTGAATGGGACCCTTTGAACCCTAATTTGGAAGAAGGTGCAGCTTTTGCATCCATGAATGAGTGTAGAAATGCAGTTGTGACATACTGCATCAAGGTAGAACATACTTTCAAAGTTCACAAGAGCGATCAAGTACATTACAGAGTGCATTGTCCGACTGAGGTTTGTCCATGGAGGCTGCTCGCATCTAAAATGCGTAATAGCACTAATGTTCAGGTCAAAGTGAACCCTTTTAAGCACACATGCCAGGAATCAACCCTTAGGAAGGATACAATCAGTAGAGCCAAGTCAACATGGGTGGCAGAAGAAGTAAAGAAGTGGGTGCAAGAAAACTAGCAAGTGGGTCCAAAGGAATTGCAGAAGAACATCAAAGATAAATTCAAGATAGATTTACCATACATGAGGTTGTTTAATGGTAAACAACATGCTATGGATTCTATTTATGGTGACTGGCAGGAAAGTTTTCAATTGTTGTATTCATTCAAAGGTGAAGTGGAGAGGACAAGCCCAGGTAGTATTGTAGATATTGATCACCACACCATGGAGTACACATTCACGGGAGTGGCAAAGACCAATGAATGCTTTAGGAGGGTTTTTGTCTGCTTTGAGGCTTGTCGCTGGGGTTTTTTGGCCGGTTGCAGGCCTTATTTGGCTATTGATGCCACTTTTCTCACAGGGAGTTTTAAAGGACAGTTAGTAGCTGCTTGTGCAGTTGATGCACACAGTTTTGTATTTCCAGTTGCCTACGGTGTGCTAGAGACAGAGTCTGAGGAGAGCTGGACTTGGTTTTTGCATAATCTGCGCCGGGCTATTGCACATCCCAATGGGTTGGTCATTCATACAGATGCCTGCAAAGGTTTAGAAGTGGCCGTGGACAATGTGTTCCCTGGAGTAGAGCATAGGGAATGCATGCATCACCTTGCTGCAAATTTCATGAAGAAATTCAAAGGAAAGGTGTATACCGACAATTTATGGCCAGCATCTTTGACTTGCAGTGTGAAGAAGCACAACTACCACTTGAGGCAGTTATACATGAATCCCAAAGTGAAAGAATACTTGGAAACACACCACTCCAAGTTATGGGCTAGAGGCCAATTCAGTGAACTGAGCAAAGTTGACTATGTGCACAATAATCTAGCAGAGTCTATCAACTCAACGATCCGGAAACTAAAGGGTCATTATGTGGTGGATTTGCTGGACAGGATAAGGATAGAATACATGCAGAAATTTCATTGTCATGCAGGAATAGCCGAGGCAAAATTCATGGGCCACATTATCATCCCTACCGTGATGAATGAACTGATGCAGAAAACAACAGGCTTGGAAATGAACATGACTCTTTGCTCGGGTACCACAACAGAGATATCATATTTGGATAAAGAGAAGAGGGAATGGAGATATCCAGTGGATTTAGAAGCTAGAACTTGCAGTTGTAGGCAATGGCAGATAACTGGGTTGCCATGCATTCATGCCTTGTTTTTCATCACTTCTCTCCCTGGTCCAGCAGGGAACATTCAGTAGTATGTGCATGATTACTACTCTGTTGCAAGGTTCAAAGCCACATATGCTTATGCCTGGCCTGCTATGGAGGGAAAACAACAATGGGACATGGTGGACCCTGGATTCAAGCTTTGCGCTCCAGTTCTCAAGAGAGCAGCAGGTAGACCAAGGAAGAGTCGAATCAGACCTCGCAGCGAAGGAGCTGGACTTGGAGCAAGGAAGCGTAAGTGCACAAGATGTGGTGGGTCTGGTCATTTCGGTAAGTATTGTGATAACACAGTAGATCCAGCGTTCGGAGAGAGTTTCGATGAAGGCTTCGATGAAAATGATGGACAACAGCCGGTTGCATCAGATGAGGATTTTGACGAGGTTCAAAATGATGATGGTCAACAGCCGCATGATTTTGACGATGATCCAAGTGAGGCTCCAAATAGTGATCATGGTGATCCAAGTGAGGCTCCAAATAGTGATCATGGTGATCCAAGTAAGGCTCCGAATGATGATCATGGTGATCCAAGAGAGGCTCCAAATGATGATCTTTGTGATCCAAGTGAGGCTCCAAATGATGATCATGATGATCCAAGTGAGGCTCTAAATGGTGACCAACCTTCTGTTGTTGTGAGTTCTGCTAGGTATGTAAATTTTGCAAGGGTCAAATACTACTGTACATTTACGGGTCACTTGACATGATCTCATTACCCTTTATGTTTTGCACAGCTCTATTATAGGTTTGAAGAAGACGCACAAGGTACCGACAACCAAGAGGAGAAGAGAAGAAGCAATGAGCACAAGGTGCACGAGGAGCAAAGTGATGGCAAGAAGCTCAAGGAACAGACAGAAGCCCGAACGCTATATGTGAATAATTATGAAACATTATGAATAATGTTGTATTTCTGTTGGATGATGTTAGAACTATGTTTGACATGATGTTCAAATCTGTTGGATGATGTTTGAATGAGCACATGGTTTTTCCTTTTTTTGATTTTTTTGAATTTTGTTTTGCTCATTTGAATTCTGGTCAAACTTAACTTTGACCAAGATTTAAATAAGTGTAAAACATCAAAATGAAAAACTAAGCCTGGATCCTTCTTAGTCAATCCAAAATGAAGCTACGGTGAGGTTTTTGAAATTTTCATGAAAAATGTGCTAAAATGAGGGTCCAAAGGTAGGGTAAACGGCCTCATCTCTAAGCAAGGTTTTTTTCGACCTTGTCTAAATCAGCCAAATAACTTTCCTAAACATATATTCTATATATTCTATATATACGGACTATGTGCGCTGGTTTTTCAATTTTTGATTTTTTTAAATTTGTTTTGCTCATTTGAATTCTGGTCAAACTTAACTTTGATCAAGATTTAAATAAGTGTAAAACATCAAAATGAAAAACTAAGCCTGGATCCTTCTTAGTCAATCCAAAATGAAGCTGTGGTGAGGTTTTTGAAATTTTCATGAAAAATGTGCTAAAACGAGGGTCCAAAGGTAGGGTAAACGACCTCATCTCTAAGCAAGGTTTTTTCGACCTTGTCTAAATCAGCCAAATAACTTTCCTAAACATATATTCTATATATACGGACGATCTGCGCTGGTTTTTCCATTTTTGATTTTTTTTTAAATTTGTTTTGCTCATTTGAATTCTGGTCAAACTTAACTTTGACCAAGATTTAAATAAGTGTAAAACATCAAAATGAAAAACTAAGCCTGGATCCTTCTTAGTCACTCTAAAATGAAGCTGTGGTGAGTTTTTTGAAATTTTCATGTTTATTTCCCCAAAACACTTCTCTTCACTTCATACAAAAGAGTTTGAGATACTCGAGATATCATACAATACACATGAACTTATCATTTAAATGTATGTAAACCTTGTTTATCAACTTAAATCGTTAGTATATGACATAAGAAGACTATGTGCGCAGGTTTTTTATTTTTCTGATATTTATTTAATTTATTATGCTCATTTGAAATCTGGTCAAACATAGCTTTGACTGCTCCAAACCCCTCCGAAACCCAGCTAACCCTAGGGCTGAACCAGGACCATTCATCTAACCCTAGCGCTGAACAAGGGCCGTCGATCTAACCCTTCTAGAAGGAATCTGTGGGGAGGAGGGCGGCGATCCGCGAGATGCAATCTGATTGGCTGGGAGATTGGTTTTTTTTATTTTTATGACGGGCGCGCTGGATGGACCGTTGGGCCTCTCGTTGTCTGGGCCTGAGACTGCTGAGACCGCAGTAAATAGCCCGTCTCAGCCTTTCTAGGCCTTGCATGCATGCATGGGAGGCGGCACGTGCATAGGCTGCGACGTGGGTTCGCATGCGCAGGAGGCTGCGACGTGCATGCATGCGAGTGAGGCGAGCGAGACGTGCTAGGCGTGCTAGGCTAGCGAGGCCAGCTAGGTGGTTCAACGAGTCAGATGCACTATCCGGTCAAAGAGCTATGCAGTGATTCAAATGCACGCACACGCCCCATGCATGCATCGTTTTTGTGCAAAAATTTAAGAGTGCAAAGCGTAACGGACACACACACGCGTTCGGATTCACACACGTACTGTTCTCACCCTTTCTCTCTTCCTCTCCCACCCACAGGCCTATAAATGGGGTGCCTATCTTCCTCTCCCACCCATAAGCCAGATCTGTTCCCTTCTCTCCAACTTCAAACACCCAATCGACCGAGCCCTCCCCAAGCGAGACCATGCAGTTCAACGGGCCGACCTTCAGCCGTCCACCTGTCGTGCCAGAGCGGCACTACCCACTGGGTATGCTTGTGGAGAGGGAGCTCCGCGTGTGGGATTTTTCAAGGTGGAGGGGTTCCGTCGAACTCACCCGCGCCTTCCTCAGAGCCGGCTATGCCCACCTCCCACGGGGCTCGCCGAGGATGTTCATCGTCAACGAGGTTCGTGACCGCGGCGGCATCCTCCTACTTCTCACGGTCACCTTCACCAACCCGTTTGACGCGCGTGAGCTCCTTGGCCAAGTCTTTTGGTGTGGCTGCGAGGCCATCTTCTTCACCGTCTACAACATCTACACCAACTACGAGAACATCTTCCCCACTCCAGCCGGGATGCACTCCCTTACCTACGACGACGAGGAGGAGGTGTGAAGATGAAAACGGTGTTGAAGGGGCGCGCACGGCCAAAGTGGAAGGACGATATCAAGATGAAGACTGTTTCATTTTTTATTTGTTGCTTTTCTATGTCGTGTCGTGTCGTGTCATGTTTCGTCATGTGTCCGTGAACTGTCCGTGAACTTATTATTCTAATGGTACTTGTGTTGCATCTTATCTAAGTTATTTATTAGGGTTTATTATGTGTGTTAAAAAATGTCCGTGCCCAAGCATATAATTTCCTCCCTAAACCAAGTCATGAAGCTCGAGAACTTGTGGTTTTCATTCAAAAGAGGGGGTGAGAAGCCCTCTGTTTTATTCAAAAAAATAAGTCATGAACTAACATGCAAATTTATTTTGTTTAAATCCTAAACCAAGTGCCACTCTAACACTAAACCAAGTGCCACTCTAACCAAAACCATGTGGCAGTGAAAACATACGTTTTCAACCTTCCAACCCTCCAAAATTTCAGTGCAAAATAAAGGAAAACCACTCTCACGCGTGTGCAAACATTCACGGTCTCACATTTTTTGACAAATTTCACAGTCTCACTATGTATACATTCCTTCCCTACCCATGTCAAACTCTTGCCATCTGTCCTAGCGGTTACCAGCGCAGCCCTAAACACCACAAACCCACGCGGTCTTGGGTTCGAGTCCCCAGCCGCACCAATTTTTTGTGCATTTTCCACCCTTCATTTTTTAGACAAATTAGTTTCTACTCAATGTAATGCCCTTAAAAATGTTCATTTATTTTGGAACTAGGTGTAAACATCTACCAGAGCTGATGCACATTTTCCATGACATTTTGGTCTTTGATTTAAATCACGGTGTATTTGAATTGGATTACTTAAATTGCTATTAAATATTTAACAGCTCCAAATAATTTCTAACCTTAATTGTTTGGCTCTGGAATAATTCATTAGCTGCATTTCATTGATCAAAAGTTTCTGAATTCCTCATTTCTTCTCCTTTTTTTCAACATGGTCACTTCTTCTCTTTTTTTCAACATTTAAACAACTTTGACCAACATTTAAACTAGGTGAATTTCTCATACAATTTCAAGATTACAAATTCCTCCATAATTCATGCCTTTCCATACATTTTCAACATTACAACCAGTGCGATTACCATACCTACAAATGCCCAAAATTATTTGCAAATGGGTATTGGTAGTGCTTGACCTTGAAGCTTCCTAACCTTCTTCTTCAACATCCTCAGTTCAACAGCTAGCTCTCTGTCAGTGCGTGCTTCACCCTCCATCTCTTCTTCCGGAGCTCGTGCTGCGGCCACTGCGGTTTGGGGCAGCATGCGCAACCATTAGTCATGCTCTTCTTGCAGTTCATTTATCAGAGTCTTGGCCAGAGCATCGACCCAAAGAAAGAAGCATGCCACCTGCATGAACACGGAATAGATCAACCGATTGCTCAAAGATCCCGACCACGAAAATGGTGCAATTGCCCCGATTCTTACCCCATTCTCGCTGCACACGTAGAACGGACGATTGTGGTTCCTCGGTGTGTGAGAAACCCTCCGATCAACACTCGCCCGGCACCGCGGATAGACGAAGACAGGCATCTCCACACGCGCCCGGCTCTGCATCCGCAAGGCGGCGCGGGAGCTTGCGGAAGACATGGAGCTCGGAGCCGAACGGGATCTCAACGCCGCCGCGCCCTCCACAGCTAGCTTCCCACTGCCGTCGTGCTCTCGCTCTCTCGCCGTGGTCAGCGCCGTGCTCTCTTTCGCCGTGGTCACCGCCGCTGTCGCCCACTAATATAGCACACACCCACAACGGCTCTATGCTCAACGGCTCTCTGTTGGGTCCCACAAGCCATGCGTGCAACGGCCTGAATAAAATTGGCCGCCTCTGCCGCCTTGTCCCACCTATAAGGGCCGAGTCAAAATGTTGACCTGATGGAGACGCCGAAGTTCACAGAACGAGTCGGTGCGCACGGGCTAGGGGCAAAACTGAGCACAATTTGCATCTAAGGGCAAAACTGAGCAGATGGACACCACTAAGGGCAAAAGGATAATTAACCAAAAATATATTTATCTTATCATACTATCTCTATCAGATCTCACTTTCGCAAGTGGCCGTGAAGGGATTGACAACCCCTTTATTGCGTTGGTTGCGAGTTCTCAGTTTGTTTGTGTAGGCGTGTGGGACTTTTGAGGAGCCTCCTACTGGATTGATACCTTGGTTCTCAAAAACTGAGCGAAATACTTACGCTACACTTGCTGCATCACCCTCTCCTCTTCGGGGAAAACCAACGCTAGCTCAAGACGTAGCACACCGCAACGAGCTCTTGGGGAGGAGCGATGCGTTGCCTAGCCGAGACCCTCACCGCCACAGATGAAGCGTGGCCATGCCCCCTCGCCATGATAGAAGAAGGAGGAAGCAGGAATGGGGAGAAGAAGATGACGAAGGATTGAGAGGCGCCGTTCCTCCTGCTCCCCTCTTTATAAAGGTGCGGGGGCGAGGCTCGGCCGCCCCTCTTAGCCAATCAGGCCCATTGAAGTGACAACAGGCGGGGCCATCCACCGCCCTCCCCGCTCCATTGAAGGGGAATCAGCCCGCATGCGCGTGACTTCCCGTATCCCGCGCGCCTGTCATTCGCTCTACATTATGCATGCAGTGAACGTGGCGCAAAAGACGGGCGCAATGGGACGCGTGGAGCAACGGTTCCTGAGTAAGGGCAGCAAATGAGCAGTGGCCCTGCGGTCTTGAGAGGACGCACAAGCTGCCTCTTTACTGTCCACCGCAAGATGACGGAGGCGTGCTTCGATCACGCATGCACGCACGACCCCCATGTCATGCATTCAACACGGGTCATGGAGCGCAGTGGACGAAACAGTTACCGCGGTAAAATCCGCCCCGCCTGCCCGCGCACCATTCTGGGCCTGGCCCAACAACATGTTGTGCTTATGTGTGGCGCAGGCCCGGGGGCTCCTGTCGGTGTACAAAAGTAGGGGCTCTCCTTTTGACCCCTTTACTTGTGCACGGGCAGTCGGAGCCACGCGCCATAGCCGCACATAGCAGGGCAAAGGAGGGAAACCAGAGAGGAGCCGAAGGCACAAGGCAAACAAAGCAACGACAAGGACCAAGGCCACAGAGATCGGATGGACGAAGCAGGTTTCCCCAGCAAGACCCTTGCCGGGGCAGCCTCAGTAGCCCCATCAAGCCCCTTGCTGGGGCAGCTCACCCGCACCAGCTAAGCGAGCCACCCTCGAGCCCATGTTCTCCAACGTCAACAACCACGTTGAGCCAGGGCTCGGGAGGCACCTCCATGGTGGCATGCAGATCTTTGTGAAGACAAAGAATATTCAAGATCAGATGAGGATTAGAAGGCAACAATCCTCGTCAAGATCCTTACCAAAGAAACCCACAAGACCCCCGGCAAGATCCTTGCCGGGGACGATAGTGCGCCATGGCAAGACCCTTGCCGAGCCACTCAGCAAGACCCTTGCCGGGCCACCCGGCAAGACCGTCACCAAAGGAAACAAGGGGGCCTCTGCCAGGCCCGCACCAACCAGATCCCCACCGCCGTTCACATGCAGCTGCCCACCCAACCAGCTGGGCAGGCACCTGCATGGCAACATGCAACTTCCAGGCCAACTCATCACGCACCTGCGCGGCGGCATGCAAATCTTCGTGGAGGCTCCACCACCGCGCCACCTCAGCTGCTTGCCTGCCTACATGTCACCGCATGCATCGCTGGCCATGGCGCGTGTCGAAGCGAGGAGGAGCGGCGACGGACGGGACGGGCCTCGCTCCCATCCCCAATAAAGCGAGAGGATACCTAAGCTGCACATTAAATGCGTCTTTTCCTGTAATACGAGCGATAAGCTCACAGCACAATAGGCCTTTCCACCTCATGTGTGCCACTATGGCGGCCCCTTTCGCCTATAAAAGGAGGCCCATGGCGTACAGGAAAAGGATTCGCCTCTTTCGAACCACGCAACACCCATAGCTAGTTCGAGAGCTCAAGAACACTCAATACATCCACTAAAGCAGGACTAGGGTTTTATGCATCCTCGCGGCCCGAACCTGGGTAAACGATCCTTGTGGTGGCTACTAATCCTGCTCTTCTCACAACCCTGCACACCGCAATCGTAGTAGGGATTCTTGTGATCCCATAGGTGTCATTTCCCACCAACAAATTTCCTTCAAAAGGAAGTGCCAATGGGTTCAGAAACTTGTCCGAAAAACTGCGGCGAATGATGTTCTTTGACTTTCAGGGCCAAAAATTCCTTCTTAATGCCAAATTTGAGGGTACTCCGGGCCCTTGGCAGAAACGAGGAGTATTTTCTGGATTCACACACTCGCCGCGAGCAGTTTGAGTACTTGTGGGTCTGACATAGACTCCGAATGACACAGTTATGACCGTTTTAGTGAACATCGGTCCATTCTATGGCAGTCCTTGAAAGTACTTCATTTTCTCGTGATGCTTTTTGCCTTACCGCCCCAAAATTTCTTGTCCTCTATAGTGGATATATTATTTCCACATATATATTGATCGTTTCCAGGAATTCCCTTTTGTTCTTGGCTTTCATGCGCATGAGTTATAGCAAGCCATCCGGCGAAAACAATGAGAATAAGGCATATAGCCGCCGAATTTTCTTCAATTTAAAGACAAATGAGATTGCCTGGCTCATAGAGCATCTGCAGAAAGCTACGTTTGTCCCTACAAAGGGGGCTAATGTCTATTAGAAACGTAATCTCTCAAACTTCCTTCAAAAGGAAGTGCCAATGGATTCAAAAACTTGTCCGAAAAAACAGCGGCAAATGATGTTCTTTGACTTTCAGGGCCAAAAAGTCCTGGTTAAGGCTGAATTTGAGGGTACTCCAGGCCCGATGGCACAAGCAGGGAGTATTTTCTGGATTTTCATGCTCGCCACGAGCAGTTTGAGTACATGTGGATCTGAAATGGACTCCGAATGACAAAGTTTTGACCGTTTTAGTGAACATCGGTCCATTCTATGGCAGTCCTTGAAAGTACTTGATTTTCCCGTGACGCTTTTTGCCTTACTGCCCAAAATTTCTTGTCCTCTTTAGTGGATATATTATTTCCACATATATATTGACCGATGCCAGGAATACCCTTTTGTTCTTGGCTTTCATGTGCATGAGTTATAGCAAGCCATCCGGCGAAAACAGCGAGAATAAGGCATATAGCCGCCGGATTTTCTTCAATTTAAGGACAAATGAGATTACCTGGATCATAGAGCATCTGCAGAAAGCTACGTTTGTCCCTTCCAGGGGGGTAATGTCTATAAGCAACATAATCTCTCGAACTTCCTTCAAAAGAAAGTGCCAATGGATTCAGAAACTTGTCCAAAAAATAGCGGCGAATGATGTTCTTTGACTTTCAGGCCAAAAAGTCCCGCTTAAGGCCAAATTTGAGGGTACACCGGGCCCCGTGGCACAAGCAGGGAGTATTTTATGGATTTTCACGCTCACTGCGAGCAGTTTGAGTACTTGTGGATCTGAAACAGACTCCGAATGACAAAGTTATGACCGTTTTAGTGACCATCGGTCTATTCTCTGGTAGTCCTTGAAAGTACTTCATTTTCCCATGACGCTTTTTGCCTGACCGCCCCGAAATTTCTTGTCCTCTATAGTGGAGATATTGTTTCCACATATATATTTGACCATTGCTAGGAATGTCCTTTTGTTCTTGGCTTTCACGTGCATGAGTTACAACATGCCATCGTGCGAAAACAAGCAGAATAAGGCATATAGCCGCTGGATTTTCTTCAATTTATGACCAAATGAGATTGGCCGGATCGTAGAGCATCTACAGAAAGCTACGTTTGTCCCTACCAGGTGGCCTAATGTCTATAAGAAACATAATCTCTCGAACTTCCTTCAAAAGGAAGTGCCAATGGGTTCAGAAACTTGTCCAAAAAACAACGGCGAATGATGTTCTTTGACTTTCTGGGCCGAAAAGTCCTTCTTAAGGCCGAATTAGAGGGTACTCCTAGCCCCCTAGTGCAAGCTAAGAGTATTTCTGGATTTGCACGCTCATGGCGAGCAGTTTGAGTACTTGTGGGTCCGAAATAGACTCCGAATGACAAAGTTATGACCGTTTTAGTGAACATCGGTCCATTCTATGGCAGTCCTTGAAAGCACTTCATTTTCCCGTGACGCTTTTTGCCTGACCGCCCCGAATTCTCTTATCCTCTATGGTGGAGATATTTTATCCACATATATATTGACCGATGCCAGGAATTCCCTTTTGTTCTTGGCTTTCACGCGCATGAGTTAGAGCATGCCATCCAGCGAAAACAACGAGAATAAGGCATATAGCCGCTGGATTTTCTTCAATATATGGCCAAATGAGATCGCCCGGCTCATAGAGCTTCTATAGAAAGCTATGTCTGTCCCTACCAGGGGGCTAATGTCTATAAGCAACATAATCTCTCGAATTTCCTTCACAAAGAAGTGCCAATGGTTTCAGAAACTTGTCCGAAAGACAGCGATGAATGATGTTCTTTGACTTTCAGGGCCAAAAAGTCCTGCTTAAGGCCGAATTTGAGGGTACTCCGGTCCTCATGGTGCAAGCCGAGAGTATTTTCTAGATTTGCCTGCTCGCCGTGAGCAGTTTGAGTACTTGTGGGTCCGGCACGAACTCCGACTAACAAAGTTAGGACCGTTTTAGTGAACATCGGTCCATTCTATGGCAGTCCAAGTACTTCATTTTCCCGTGACGCTTTTTCCTGACCGCCCCGAAATTTCTTGTCCTCTATAATATAGATATTGTTTCCACATATATATTTGACTGATTCCAGGAATGCCCTTTTGTTCTTGGCTTTCACGCGCATGAGTTACAGCATGCCATCCGGCGAAAATAAGGAGAATAAGGCATATAGCCGCTGGATTTTCTTCAATTTACGACCAAATGAGATTGCCCGGATCATAGAGCGCCGCCCCAAAAAATTTTGTCCTCCATAGTGGAGGTATTATTTCCACATATATATTGAACGATGCCAGGGATGCCCTCTTATTATTGGTTGACACACACATACGTTACGGCATGCCACACAGCGAAAACAAGGAGAATAAGTCTTCTAATCGCCGTATTTTCATGAATTTACAACCAAATGGGATTCCCCAGATCATAGATCATGTGCATAATGCAACATTTGTCCTTACCAGGCAGACTAATGTTTACATTCACCATAATCTCTCGAATTTCCTTCCGAAGGAGTGCCAATGGGTTCAGAAACTTGTCTAAAAAGCAGCGGCGAATGATGTTCGTTGACTTTCAGGGGCAAGAAGTCTTGTTTAGGCACCGAATTTGAGGGTCCTCCAGGCCACCTGGTGCAAGCGGGGAGTTCTTTCTAGATTGATTTGCTCCCCGCGAGCATTGTTAGTACTTTTGGGTCTGAAAAGGACTCTGAATCACAAAGTTGTGACTGTTTTCGGTCCTTTATATGGCAATCCTTGAAAGAACTTCATTCCTTCGTGACGCGTTCTGGCGTGCCACCCTGTAATTTTATGTCATCCATAGTGGAGATATTGTTTTGACATATATATTGGTCGATGCCAGGAATGCCCTCTTATTGTTTGTTGTCACACACGTACATTACGGCATGCCAGACTGCGAAAACAAGGAGAATAAGGCTTATAATTGCGTATTTTCTTGAAATTACAACCAAATGGGATTCCCGGATCATAGAGCATGTGCAGAATACAACTTTAGTCCTTACTAGGTACACTAATGTTTACACTCACCATAATCTCTCGGATTTCCTTCTGAATGAGTGCCAATGTCTGAAAAGCAACGGCGAATGATGTTATTTGACTTTTAGGGACGAAAAATCCTACTTAGGGGCCGAATTTGAGGGTCCTCCATGCCTTCTAGCAAAAGTCGGGAGTATTTTCTAGATTCCCACGCTTGTTGCGAGCATTTTGAGTACATTCGGCGGACTCCGAATGACAATGTTATGACCGTTTTATTGAACAACAGTCCATTATATGGCCTTGAAAGAACTTCATTTTTCTGCGGCGCATTCTGGCGTGCCACCCCAAAAAAATTTGTCCTCCGTGTTCGAGATATTGTTTCCACATATATATTCACTGAATCCAGGAATTCCCTCTTATTATTGGGTGTCACACTCGTACGTTACGGCACGCCACACGGCGGAAACAAAGAGAATAAGGCTTATAGTCGCCGTATTTTCCAGATCATGGAGCATGTGCACAATGCAACGTTTAACCTTACTAGGTGGACTAATGTTTACACTCACCATAATCTCTCGGATATCCTTCCAAAGGAGTGCCAATGGGTTCAAAAACTTGTCTGAAAAGCAGCGGCGAATGATGTTCTTTGACTTTCTGGGGCAAATAGTCTTGCTTAGTGGCCAAATTTGAGGGTCCTCCAGGCCTCCTGGCACAAGCGAGGAGTTGTGTCTAGGTTCACACGCTCGTCGCGAGCATTATTAGTACTTGTGGGTCTGAAACGGACTCTGAATCACAAAGTTATGACTGTTGTAGTGAAGACCTAACTTTGATATGGAAATCCTTGAAAAAACTTCATTTTTCAGTGACGCGTTCTGGTGTGCCACCCCAAATTTTGTGTCCTCCATAGTGGAGATATTGTTTCGACATATATATTGACCGATGCCAGGAATGCCCTCTTGTTATTGGCTGTCACACACGTACGTTACGGCATGTCACACGACGAAAACAAGCAGAATAAGCCTTATAGTCATCGTATTTTCTTGAATTTACAACCAAATGGGATTCCTCGGATCATAGAGCATGTGCAGAATGCAACGTTTGTCCTTACTAGGTGGACTAATGTTTACACTCACCAAAATTACTCGGATTTCCTTACAAAGGAGTGGCAATGCGTTCAGAAACTTGTCTGAAAAGCAGCGGCGAATGATGTTTTTTGACTTTCAAGGGCAAAAATGCCTGCTTAGGGGGCAAATTTAAGGGTCCTCCGGGACTCCTGGTGCAAGCGGGGAGTATTTTCTAGATTCCCATGCTCGCCGCAAGCATTTTGAGTACTTGTGGGTCCACAAGTATTGTTTCAACATATATATTGACCGATGTGAGGAATGCCCTCTTGTAATTGGTTGTCACACACATACATTATGACTTGTCGGATGGCGAAAACAAGGAGAATAAGGCTTATAACTATTGAATTTTCTTGAATTTACAACCAAATGGGATTCTCGGATCATAGAGCATGTGCAGAATGCAATGTTTGTCCTTACCAGGTGGACTCATGTTTACACTCACCATAATCTCTTGGATTTCCTTCCAAAGGAGTTCCAATGTCTGAAAAGCAGTGGCGAAAGATGTTCTTTGACTTTTAGGGACAAAAAATCCTCCTTACGGGCCAAATTTCAGCGTCCTCCATGCCTTCTAGCGCAAGCCAGTAGTATTTTATAGATTCCCACGCTCGTTGCAAGCATTTTGAGTAAATCCGGCGAACTCCGAATGACAAAGTTATGCCCGTTTTAGTGAACATCGGTCCTTTATATGGCAATCCTTGAAAGAACTTCATTTTTACATGACGTGTTGGAGATATGGTTTCCACATATATATTGACCGATGCCAGGAACGCCCTCTTATTATTGGCTGTCACACACGTACGTTACGTCATGCCACACGGGGAAAACAAGGAGAATAAGGCTTATAGTCACAGTATTTTGTTGAATTTACTACCAAATGGGATTCCCCGGATAATAGAGCATGTGCACAATGCAACGTTTGTCCTTACTGGGCGAAAAATGTTTACACTCACCATAATCTCTTGGATTTCCTTCCAAAGGAGTGCCAATGGGTTCAGAAACTTGTCTGAAAAGGACCGGCGAATGATGTTCTTTGACTTTCAGGGGCAAAAAGTCCTGCTTAGGGGACGAATTTGAGGGTCCTCCAGGCCTCCTAGTGCAAACGAGAAGTTCTTACTAGATTCATACGCTCGTCGTGAGCATTATTAGTACTCGTGGTTCTGAGACAGACTCTGAATCACAAAGTGATGACTGTTTTAGTGAAAACCGGACCTTTATATGGCAATCCTTGAAAGAACTTCATTTTTCTGTGACGCATTCTGGAATGCCACCTCGAAATTTTATGTCCTCCATAGTGGAGTTGTTTCAACATATATATTGACCAATGTCAGGAATGCCCATTTGATATTGGTTGTCACACACGTATATTACGGCATGCCAGATGGGGCCTTTCACAAACATACATTACGGCATGCCAGACATCGAAAACAAGGAGAATAAGGCTTCTGGTCCCCGTATTTTCTTGAATTTACAACCAAATTGGATTCCCAGATTAGAGAGCATGTGCAGAATGCAATGTTTGACCTTACAAAGTGGACTAATGTTTACACTCAGCATAATCTACCCGATTTTCTTCCAAAGGAGTGCCAACGGGATCAGAAACTTGTTTCAAAAGGAGCAGTGAATGATGTTCCTTGACTTTCAGGGGCAAAAAGTCCTGCTTAGTGGCCGAATTTGAGGGTCCTACGGGCCTCCTAGTGCAAGCGGGGAGTTCTATATATATGCAACGTTCATTGTGTGCATTATGAGTACTAGTGGGTCCGAAATGGACAGTGAATGAAAAAGTTATGATCGTTTTAGTGAACATCGGTCCTTTATATGGTAGTCCTTGGAAGAATTTCATTTCTCGGTGACATATTCTGGCAAGCCTCCTTGAAATTTTGTGTCATCCATAGTGGAGATATTGTTTCAACATATATATTAACCGATGCTAGGAAAGCCCTGTTGTTATTGGTTGTCACACTTGTACGTTACGGCATGCCGCACAGTGAAAACAAGGAAAGGCTTATAGTCGCCGTATTTTCTTGAATTTACAACCAAATGCGATTCCCCAAATCATAGACCATGTGGAGAATGCAATGTCTTTCCTTACCAGTCGGACTAATGTTCACTCACCATAATATCTCAGATTTCCTTCCAAAGGAGTGCCAATGGGTTTAGAAACTTCTCTGAAAAGCAACGGCGAATGTTGTTCTTTGACTTTCATGGACAAGAAAATCCTACTTAGGGACCGAATTTGAGGGTTCTCCAGGCCTCCTAGCACAAGCCCGGAGTATTTTATATATTCCCATGCTCATCGCGAGCATTTTGATAGACGCAAAGGTGTCCCGTCTTTACATCAGAACATGACTATCATTTTGGAGGAGTAGAGTTTGATGATCCGACTGTAAACGTGCGAGGATGTCGCCCCTTAGCACTCATTAAACCAACTCCGAGAGGTTATTGACCACTCTGGAGCATGATCAACCTGACCATGAAGGTCTATTTCCTACAAGCAAACGAAGAACAAGCAAGAAACTAAGATTGCAATCTGGATATTCCAAATATAAGATGAAAGCTTTTTGATCAAGGTGGGGTTCTTTGACGCCTTGGTCTGGTCGTTGAACACAAATAAAGTACGCGAAGTTGCAGCTATGGCGAACTTTAATCGAAACAAAACCCAAAGTCTAAACAATGCCCTAAGGGTTGTATATGTGGAAGAAGAGGGGGTGGGAATTTCGTGACACTTGGAGGAGGGGTTCAAAACTAACCCTAATTTTTGTTTTCCCACACATACGAACTCTAAACGCAGCCTATACTCAAGTATTTCGAAATTACATGGGCTTGGCCCAAAAATAAGGTGGTGTGGCACCTATTATAAGATATGGACGAAATTTATGAAAGGTCATCTTGTATATTTCATCCATATCCTTGTGTGTCATCAAGGAGGCTTCAAAGTAATGAAATCTGCACTAGAAACGTCGTTCGGGTTCGCTTCATGCGCGCCTTCATATCCATGCTTGTTTCTGCTCCAGTGTTCATCCCTCTTGTCCATGCTAGCCCCTTCATTAGTAATCAACACAAATGTTTGCATTTTAGGCAGCATCATATTCTCATGAACATTAGAATTGTTACCTAGAAACAAAAGTACCTGGTAATTCAATTGGTGTGCGTGAGCTATAGTGATTGGTCCAGTATATATAGGAGTAGGGGATGTGGGTGTGACAATAGTATTGGTGTCCTCATCATCCTCCCCTTCTTGAAATGAAGTCGTCCTCGATCAAATCTCATCTTCCTCACCCAAATAAGGCTTCAAATATGCAATGTTAAAAGTGAGACTAACCCCAAAATCTGCAGGCAGCTCAAATTTATATGCATTATAATTAAGGGATAATTAATTTGGTGCCCTTAGTTGTGTCCCACTCGGCAGGTTTACCCCTAGTTTCCGAAAACACTTGTTCCTGCCCAAACCACTTTGCTCCGCTTATGCTTTTGCCCATTGACCGTTTGACCAACACTTTGAAAACTTCATAAAAAATTCATACTAAATAAGAAAAATTCAAATAAGATATCAAAATGTTCAGAAAAGCATCACCTATATGTGTATGTCATTTGCATTCATGAAAAAAGTGTTGGCAATCCCCATCTCGTTTTTAGCTCATATGATCTTAGCATGAACAGTAAAATCTAAAAAAATTCAAAAAATTCTAAAGAAAATTGGTGGCAAACTTTGACCAATGTTTTGAGTGGTTGCCAAGTTTCATAAGGGAGTCACATTCGTGGAAGTCGTGGTAAAAATGAAATTTTGGAGCTTTTATTTTTGTTTTTTTGCCACAACTTCCACGAATTTCATTCCCTTATAAAACTTGGCAAGCACTCAAAACATTGGTCAAAGTTTGCCACTGATATTTTTTAGAATTTTTAGATTTCTTTTAGATTTTACTGCTCATGCTAAGATCATATGAGCTAAAACTGAGATGGGGACTGGCCAACACTCTTTTCTTCAATGCAAATGACATGCACGTATAGGTGATGCTTTTCTAAACATTTTGCTATCTTCTTTGAATTTTTCTGAGTTAGTATGAATTATTTATGAAGTTTTCAAAGTGATGGTCAAACGGTCAAAGGGCAAAAGCATAAGAGGAGCAAAGTGGTTTGGGCAGCAACAAGTGTTTTCGGAAACTAGGGGTAAACCTGCCGAGTGTTACCCAACTAGGGCATAAAATCAATTATCCCTATAATTAATTTTCTCAAACACCTTAAAAGGACCATCAACATGTGGCATTAGCTTTGATTTGCGCAAATCAGGAAATCTATGCTTACACAAATATAACTAAATAAGATCTCCAGGTGCAAACACAACATGTTTTCTACCCTTATCTCCAAAAAGTTTATATTTAGCATTCATATGCTCAATGTTCTCCTTTGTTAACTCATGCATTTTTAAGACCAATTCAGCACATTGTTTAGCATCAAAATAAACATTCTCCGAAGATGGAAGAGGCAACAAATCAATAGGTGCACGAGGTAGAAAACTATACACAATCTCAAAAGGCACATCTTAGTAGTAGAATGCAGCGAACGATTATAAGCAAGTTCAATATGAGGCAAGCATTCTTCCCAAATTTTCTTGTTATTTTTCAAAACAGACCTAAGCATAGTAGACAATGTTCTATTGACTACTTCACTTTGTCCATCAGTTTGGGGATGACATGTAGTACTAAAAAGTAGTTAAGTCCCCAACTTAGCCCATAAACATCTCCAAAAGTGGCTAAGAAACTTACTACCACCATCTGAAACAATTGTATTTGGCACACCATGCAAGCGAATAATTTCATGAAAGAACAACTCAGCAACATTAGCAGCATCATCGCTTTTATGACATGTTATAAAGTGTGCCATATTTGAAAATCTATCCACGACAACAAATATGCTATCTCTCCCCTTCTTTTTTCGAGGTAAATCTAAAACAAAGTCCATAGAAATATCCTCCCATGGAACACTAGGTACAGGCAAAGGCATATATAAACCATCAAGATTGAGTCGTGACTTAGCTTTTTGATATGTAGTGCAGCGAGCAACAAAATGCTCAAGATCCCGTCTCATCTTTGGCCAAAAGAAATGTGCAGCAAGTATGTCCTCTGTCTTCTTCACGCCAAAGTGTCCCATTAATCCTCCTCCATGCTCCTCCTGCAACAACAAAAGACGAATGAAGCTAGCTGGAATGCATAGCTTGTTAGTGCAAAACACAAATCCATCATTAACGACGAACTTGTTCCATGTTCTCCCTTATTTACAATTCCACAATACATCTTTAAATTTAGCATCATGCACATATTGATCTTTGATGGTCTCCAAACCAAATATTTTAAAGCCAAGTTGTGAAACCAAAGTATAACGATGAGACAATGCATTAGCAATTAACTTTTTCTTTAGCCTTCTTGTGTTTAATGACATAAGGGAAAGTCTTGATGAAAAATTCAACCCATTTAGCATGTCTATGGTTCAGTTTTGCTTGACTTTCAGTGTGTTTCAAAGATTGATGATCAGAATGTATAACAAATTCTTTCGGCCATAATGTTGCCATGTTTCTAAGGTCCGAACAAGAGCATATAATTCTTTATCATAAGTAGAATAGTTCAGACTAGGCCCACTCGATTTTTCAAAAATGTATGCAACAGGTTTGCCGTCTTGTAATAACAACCACCTAATCCAATTCCATTAGCATCACATTCAAGCTCGATAGTCTTATTAAAATCAGGAAGTTGGATTAAAGGAGCATGTGTTAACTTATCTTTCAGTACCGTGAAGGCTTCTTCCTGTGCGGTACCCCAAACAAAAGGCACATCCTTCTTTGTAAGCTCATTAAGAGGTGCAGCAATGGTGCTGAAATCTATCACAAAACGCTTAGAGAAACCAGCGAGGCCAAGAAAACTCCTCATTTGTGTAACCATTTTGGGCTACGGGCAACTCTCAATATCTTAAATCTTGGCTTTATCAACTTCAATTCCCTATGGAGTAACAACATAGCCAAGAAAAGATACTCGATCGGTGCAAAAGGTGCACTGCCCAAGATTACCAAACAAATGTGCATCACGGAGAGCAATAAAAAAAACACATAAATGTTCCAAAGATCTTCTATAAATCATTATATCATGAAAGTAGACTACCAAAAATGATCCAATGAAAGCACGTAAAACTTCATTCATTAATCTCATGAAAGTACTAGGTGCATTAGTTAACCCAAAATGCATGACTAACCACTCATATAATCCAAACTTAGTTTTAAATGTTGTTTTTCATTCATCCCCCAATTTCATACAAATTTGATGGTATCCACTACGCAAATCAACTTTGGAGAATATTGTAGAGACACTCAATTCATTAAGCATATCATCTAGCCTAGGAATAGGATGATGATAATGAATAGTAATATTATTAATACCTCTGCAATCAACACACATACGCGATGTACCCTCCTTTTTCGGCACTAGAATAATAGGAACAACACAACGACTAAGGGATTCGCGTATATAACCTTTGTGGAGCAGCTGTTGGACTTGATGCATAATCTCATTCGTCTCCTCTGGATTGGTATGATATGGTGCACGGTTGGGCAGCAATGCAAAGGGAATTAAGCCAATTTGATGCTCAATCCCTCGAATAGGTGGTAATCCAGTGGCACGTCTTGTCGAAAGATGTCAGCAAACTCCTGCAAGATGTTAGTGACAGCAGGAGGCAAAGAGGAAGGCACGTCCTCGAATGAAATAATGCATCTTTGCACACAAAAGCATAACAAACAGATTTGCTGTAATCTAGATCATCAATATCAGATTTGGTGGCAAGTGAACATCCACTTTTCATTTTAATTTCAGAAGCAACACTAGATGTTTTATTATTAGGTTTCATTTGTTGCTCAAATTCTTTTGCCACTATCTGATGTTCACTCTTACTTTGCTCCTGTTTTCCTTTACTAGCTCGACTAATATCACCTTTCAAAATGGAATCAGGAGTCATGGGAAGCAAAGTAATATGTTTATCCTTATGAATAAGAGTATACTAATTGTTTCTACCATGGTGTATAGATTTTTTATCGAATTTCCATCGTCTACCATGCTTGCATGGGTACCACATCACAATCAACAAAATCAGCATATGTAGTGATACGAAAATGCACACATACAGTACATGTTACCTTAACCTTGCCGCTGTTGTTGAACCACTAGATGTAGTAAGGATGCATATGTGGTCTTGTGGTGAGAGAAAGCTTCTCCACCATCTCCATGCTAGCCAAGTTGCTCCCTCCATCAACGATGACACAAATTGAAAGTTCCTTCACAACTATGTTTGTATTGAACAAATTATGCCTCTGATTTTCCTCAGCTTGTGTGACCCGCGCACTCAAAACACGTTGAGCAACTAAACTTTCATACCTGTCAGCATCAGCAGCAGCCATGTATTGCGTCTCTTGTTCAGAATCATCTCCACCGTGTTCTTCACTTATAATAAGAGCCAAAGTCTCCTCATCATAGTCACTAGCGGATGCATACCCACCATTCTCAGTAGCAATCATCACATGCTTAGATGGGAATTCTCTCGCATAATGACCTCCACCCTTGCAACGACGACAAATAATATCATGTGTTTTCCTGTTGATGCCATGGATGAAGAAGAGATCTATGCATGCCCAGAAGGTGTGCTCTTGGCAGATAGTGGTGGTTGTGCCTGCTTTCTTGTATCATGATTGGAGGTGGCACTTGATGAAGGTGCCAGTGTAGTAGAACATGTGGAAGTAGAGGATGCACACGGTGTCCATGATGCAGATCGACTTACAGAAAAGTTAGTTCGTGCCAATGCCTATCGATCCTGCACTTCACGTTCAGTTTTGCAAGCAAGATGGAATAAACGAGTAATATTGTTATACTCCTTATACTCTAAAATGGTCTAAATCTGTCTATTTAATCCACCCATAAAACGTGCAAGCATAGCGTCATTATCCTCAACAATACCACATCTAACCATGCCAGTTTGTAATTCCTGATAATACTCCTCTATAGAATTGTTTCCTAGTCTCGAGCACTGTAGTTTTTGATGTAATTCACGTTGATAATATGGTCGAACCCAACGAGTATGCATAGCAGTTTTAAAAGCAGCCTAGGTAGTAGGGATATTATCATGATATAACCCACAATGTTCAAACCACCAAATAGAAGCAAAACTAGTGAATTCACAAACAGCAGCAGCAACACGTCTATCCTCAGGATATTGTAAGCATGGGAAACATCATTCAATTTCTAACTCCCAAGTAAGATAAACATCAGGAACGTATCTACCCTCGAACGGCAGAATATTCAATTTTAGTTTAGGAATATGGTCATAATCTTGTACCTGAGATGGTGTTGCAGCCCTACCATTGCAATTATATGCATGAGGACGACCTGGTGGTGGTGGTGCTGGTGGTTGCACGTAATTTTGATTTTGATCAACCTCATCCTCGTAATAGTCCTCCACCTCTGCAGTGGTAGCAGGAGATACACAAGCATCAACAGCAGTAGCAGCGGCACCAGAACTTTGTCCTGGCTCAAGAGGAACACGTTGCGCTCGCCTTGTTGGATCGCGGCATGGAGGTGGTTGTTGATGTTGTCGCAATGGTATAGTAGATGCGGGTGGTGGTTATGGAAGACGCGCGAGCACTTCATCGAACTTGGTTTCAATTGTCTTCTCAACATCATCAATCCTGTCTAGTGTTTTTCTGAAGTTGGCTATCACGTCTTCCACCTATTGACTCAACATTTGTTGAAATTTACCATCAAGCTCCTTCTTCATCATGTTCTCCCAGTCAATCTTGTCAGCTTGTGGTCCTGCCATGGTTAGTAGCAATAGAAACACACAAAAACATGATCCTGCAGATTACTAGAAAGTAGCGGGGTGTCATAAATCTGTCAAGCAAATCTCAAATTCTTACCAGTTCTTACCCAGCTGCAAGTGGTGATCGGCAACCATTGGAGTCAAAAATCTCAAAGCTTGGACAGAGTGATTGCCAGGTGGTGTCAAACGCACAACATAGATGTATGTGGAGCTGGGAAGGCTTATGATAGCATAGCAAAAATGTCAGCAATAATCAATTCAGAGATGCAAAGTTCAATAAACGCTCAACAATGGTACTGTGCTTGTCCTAGACTAGTCCATATTAGAGACGTGATCCTAGAACTCTAACAAAAACACGGCGCTGTACGTAAACAAGGGAAAAAGCACACTCTTGCTATGTTAGGGAAAAAGCACACTTTTTGTCCTCCATAGTGGAGATATTGTTTCCACATATATATTGTACGATCCTAGGAATGACCTCTTGTTATTGGCTATCACACACATACGTTACGGCATGCCACACGGCAAAAACAAGGAGAATAAGGCTAATAGTCACTATATTTCCTTGAATTTACGACAAAATGGGATTCCTTGGATCATAGAGCATGTGCACAATGCAACGTTTGCCCTTACTAGGTAGACTAATGTTAACAATCACCATAATCTCTCGGATTCCCTTCCAAAGTAGTGCCAATGGGTTCAGAAACTTGTTTGAAAAGCCACAACGAATGATGTTCTTTGACTTTCATGGGAAAAACGTCCTGTTATGGACCAAATTTGAGGGTCCTCCTGGCCTCCTGGTGCAAGCGGGGAGTTCTTTCTAGATTCACATGCTCGTCTTTAGCATTTTGAGTACTTGTGGGTCTGAAACAGACTCCAAATGACAAAGTTATGACCGTTTTAGTGAACACCGGTCCTTTATATGGCAGTCCTTGAAAGAACTTCATTTTTTGGGACATGTTTTGGCGTGCCACCCCGAAAGTTTGTGTCCTCCATAATGGAGATATTGTTTAGACATCTCAATTCTTGATTCATGCCGAAATATGAGGCTTCCCATATTGATTGCAATTGTGAACATTCGATCTGGTGCTCCTGGCTGACCTATCCTAATCTCGGTCGTCCGCTCGCGCATGTTTTTTTTCTTTCCGTTGGTAGATTTTTTTCTCACATCAGAATTTTTGTGTTTGTCATTGATTCAAGGGTCCAGTTATTTGTGGGCCTCACTCATGAGCGGCCACAACAAGAAAGGTGCCCGGTGGGCTTCTTACGCGGTAGAAACTACGGGGCACCGCCTGTAGTTTTGGCTGACCACCAGGGCATTTGCGTCATTTTTGACGGGCCGACGCCACGTGGATCATCCTAATTTGTTGCTCGGTCCCCAATCGGATGAACTGTTAGGTTTTGGGCCTTCTCTCTCACACACTTCTTTCTCTCCCTTGACCTCTCTCACGCCGCCGCCGCTCCCTTACTGCCGCTCTCTTTGGCTCCAGCCGTGACTGCTCCTATGCTCCCCTTCTCCTCCATGTCCCCAAGCCCATGCTACATTGGAGCTCACCATGGATCCAGTGTTAGCAGGCACAGAGCACATCCTCTATTTTTGATGGCACGACACAACACTGGTACCGCTGCACCAAGAAGGGCTACACACAGGAGTGAGAGACGGGGCGAGGTGGCGTGGCCAACCGTGCTACCGGCGCCGCAGCAAGATGGCCCTTGTGATGGCATCTCACCACTCCATTGGATTTGTCGTGGCTAATTGATTCCGGATCTGCAGGTCCGTTGTTCTTGCCGTCGCTGGGCCAGATCTGTTGCCACGCTCGTCGGTCTATGGGTAAACCTTCAATTTGACATGTTATTTGTCCTCTCCTTCACTTGAGCCATGATCTTGACAATTGTTTTGTTGCGTGCTAGTCATAGATGCTCCCTCTTTTTGTCGAACCTCTTGTCGGTTCATCGTTGGATCCATGGCAGCTTTCACGTCATCGTCCAGGGACCTGCAGTTCGACACCTCTTCTCCTTCTTCTCTATGCTGAAGCCGAATTGTGCTTTGGCTTGCACTAGAGATGTTCAGCTAGGTTAGTGCAGAGGATATGTGGCTAGGTTCGTACAAAGGTGATTCTTTTTGTTTCTCTTGAGCCGTCTGCTTAGATCTAGCTAGGCTCTTATGAATGGGCACCCTGCTATTTCTTTTAGTTTGTTTGGGTACTTTGGGTAGGTTCCTGTGGAGTGGATATTAGTTTTTACCACTCCATTAAGTGCTTGCCTTTGTCTAGGTTCTTAGGATTTGTTTTTTGCTAGCTTTCTACCAACTTTTGTTCCCTTTCTAATTTTGCCAGGTACCTTCCCTTTTAATTGTCAGGAGGTTGGGGGAAGATCTGTTTTAGACTTACCTTTCTTTAGTTTTGTTGGGTCCCTCGGTTAGGTTCCTCTGTAGGGAATCTTTGTGTGTTTCCTATCTAGGAAATGGCCAGGTCTAGCTAGATCACTAATGAGTTTTTTTATCCATTGTCTTCTTCTCTTATGGGAAGAAGCTCTGTTTGCATGCTTAGTGAGTGACAAATCAGGGTTATGGTTTTGCTATGAAATGGATACTACATTAGATTATGTTTTTTATCCAACTAGGATTTTTTATATGTGCTTCTTAATGTATCCGGAGATTGTTTGTGTGATTAGAGAAGGTTCAACTAAAATCTCAATAGAATTCATCATTTGTTTCAGACAACATGTATAGGGTCATGTAGTTGTTAACATGTGTGAATGGAAACTAAATTAATTATTGAAAATATAGGATCTTCGTATGGAAACAATATGTTTTTTATGCATTTACCGAGACACATCTGTTTTGCAAAAAGTTTTCATGCGACAAGAGAGTAAAAGGCCTTTCAGTTTTAGCTTCGCTAGCACAAGAAGAAAGTAGATGCCTCGGTAGAACAAGAGCAAGTAGATGATCCCAATGCTTGCATGATGATAAGTGTCGAACTGACAATGTTCTTGACAATAGTTGCATCCGAATGTATGATGTAGAAATATGATTTTTTTTTCTTGTTTTATAGGCAAATCATGACTATTAAAAGAGACAGCATGTTCAGCATGTACATACTACTAGCTCCTACACACTTTCTTTGTGCTGATCATAAATGTCGGTGTTCTGGATACGGGGGTACCCAGACTTGCCTACCTGCAGCCCACGGCATGGCTCCATCGATGGCCTGGTATGGCCCAACTTCAGAATCAACAACTCAAGACCCTCGCGAGGGGCCAAGCCTCATGAGGCGGACAACGCCAAGACCTCCAAGGGCGTCGGCCTCCCCAGGCTGGCTCCTGAGGAGCGGAGATTTCTATGCAAGGTGCACCTCACGAGGCTCAGCTGACATGAGCCAGGACGACCAAGGCTATGCTGGCGCCAGTGGGCGTAGCATATCAGTTTCCTCTTGGATACAAAGGAGGCAAGCAGCAGGCACATAATCAGGAGGAATCACTCAAAGGTTTCCATCCTGGTGCAATAAGACCAAGACCGCTAGGATGGCAGGACGGAGGTCATCGCCGAGCCCACCGCAGCGTCACGACCAGAGGCTTTTACAGGCGGAGACTGTCGGTGTCAAAACCGGCGGATCTCGGGTAGGGGGTCCCGATCTATGCGTCTTAGGCTGATGGTAACAGGCAGCAAGGGACACAATGTTTACCCAGGTTCGGGCCCTCTCGATGGAGGTAAAACCCTACTTCCTGCTTGATTAATATTGAAGATATGAGTAGTACAAGAGTAGATCTACCACGAGATCGTAGAGGCTAAACCCTAAGAGCTAGCCTATGATGGTATGGTTGTAATTGTGATCGGCCTTCTAAGGACCATCCCCTCCGGTTTATATAGACACCGGAGAGCTAGGGTTTACATGGAGTCGGTTATAAGGAAGGAAACATAATGTCCGGATCGCCAAGCTTGTCGTCACCGCAAAGGAGAGTCCCATCCGGACACGGGCCGAAGTCTTGAGTCTTGTATCTTGACGCTTCAATAGTCCGGATGATGTATATAGTCCGGCTCTCCGGATACCCCCTAATCCAGGACTCCCTCAGTAGCCCCTGAACCAGGCTTCAATGACGATGAGTCCGGCGCGCAGTCTTATTTTCGGCATTGCAAGGCAGGTTCCTCCTCCGAATACTCCAATGTGCCCATCATGGCGAACAGTGTCCGGCATCTCATCAATGTTGTACTCCTCAGCTTCAGTGCTTCAATAATGACCATTTCCACGTGTCGGGCGAATGCGAGGAGTCGAGGCATTTTTGCATTTGCCACCCTTGGTCCTTCGGGCTAACCGTCTATTCTAAGAGACGGGGATTCCCAGATCCAAACCTCACTCTCCCTCCTCGAGTGAGCATTCAACAGAGCGCCCAGAAAAAATCATTCCAACATGGCTGGTCGTCGCAGCTCTTCTGCTCGCTCCCCTTGCCCCAAGCCGGGGGACTGGGGAGAGTGTTCAGTTTCTCATAGCCGTTTGATAAAGTTACAAACCCAAGGGCTCCTCCCGCCGGTGTTCATGGTCCCTGTTCGAGCCGGAGTGGCCACCTATAACGACGGAGAACAGACGGAGAGATCCCCCTATCCATCTCCAGAGGAGCGAATATGCCTAATTCCACATCTATTAAGGGGCGTCGGGTTTCCTATTCATCCATTCCTTCGTGGGCTTCTAGAATTCTACGGCTTCCAGTTGCAAAACTTTACCCAGCCTCGATACTACATATAGCAGGGTATGTCGCCCTTTGTGAGCTATTTCTAGGCTGCGAGGCTCATTTCGGATTGTGGAAAAAGTTGTTCTGCCTTGTCCCCCGCAACCAGGGAGAATCCCTATGTCAAGTGGGCGGGGCCAAAGTATGGCGTATCGCTGAGACCGGATACCTATCCGGTACTCCCAAGAAGGCACTAGATAACTGGGCTTCAGAATGGTTCTATATTGATGACGCTCCCCTTCCGGATCCAGTCCGGACAGGACTCCCCAAGTTCAGTAATACCCCGCCGAGGGCACGTCTAAGCTGGCGCCCCCGAGGCCCCCAAGAAGAGGATTCCAGGGAAGTACATTTCTTGATAAGCAGGATAAAGTTACTAGCCACATCCGGACTGACGATTGTCGAGGTTATGGCAATATGCATAATGCGGGGAGTGCAACCGCTTTAATATCGGGGAAGTCCCATGTGGAATTACAACGGGACAGACGATGCCACCCGTTGTGGCCGTAAGGGTCCGGACTCCGCCACTGCTCTGGCAAGGATATTGTCTGATCTATACAAAGGAGGAGAGGAAGACTTCCTCCATATCAAACCGCGGGACGGATTCTCCATGTATAACCCCCCAAACTGGGTAAGTCGTCATTTATTTTCTTGCCTCACTTACTGTGGCGTTTTTGGCTAAAGTTACCTGCATCGACATTTCTGAGCAGGAGCTGAGGAGGGTCGTAGAAGGAATCTCCAGCCCTTCCCCGCAGCCAGAGGACCCCGAAAGGGCCCTGGATCCAGGACTCGAGGAAGACCCAGATGCGGCCGTGGAGCTTGTCGACGGGATATTTTATCGGGCGAGCCGTGACGGCGCCCGAGTGGCTATCACCGCTGATTATCTCGGACTGTTACCTTCGTCGCGTGTAAGCCAAGCCGAAGACTCGATCCTCCAAAGAGGATTCTTTCTTGATGTCACACCTTATCCCTGATACATCGTGCTTTTGCAGAAGCGACGTTCGGAGCACAGGGCCGAGCCCCTAGGGACCCGTCAGCCACAGGCGTCCGTATTGGGTAGGCTCAAGAGGAAGGCGATTAGAGCCAACACACCTCTACAGAGGTAAGAAAACAACCTGTCACATAATTATTGTTTATTTGAAGCATGACAGCGCCCTTTACATCCTGGCAGGAAAAGGAGCATCCGGACTATATCCGTGGATTCCACCAACCACGCCTCCACTAGTCGGGCTCCAGGACCAACTTCGAGAGAGGAGGCGGACGTAGGGTCGACGCCGCATAGTCCTCCGACAGAGGACGCAGATATGCTCTCTGCCACAAATTCGGAAGTAGAGAGTGCCATGAATCACCGGCGTCGACGGGCCATGCTTCACCACAACATCTTTTCTGAAGAAGCATTTAATGCTTTCAATTCGGGAGACACATACATCCGAGCTTCACAAAGCGGACTCGCCCGGGCGACAGTCCAGTATACCAAAGATATACGGGTAAGAAAGTTTGATGAGCATGTATAGTAGTAGCCCTTGAGACTTGAAATGGTTGAAACAATGGTTTTAAGTATCAATTTATACGCATGTTCTTGTAGATAAGAATGAGCAATTGTCTCGGGAGCTAGAGGAGTGCAAGACCCAACTGAGGGCCACAGTTGCCAAGCTAGAGGAATCCCAGAAGGCCTCATGTGGTAACAATTATCTTGATTGTACGACAATACACCAGTTAGCAACTGGCTGGTATGACAAATTTAACAGAAAATTCTGTAGATAACCTCGGAGTAAATCCGGAAGGCGGGAGAGATGACGAGTCGCATCTCTAGAGGCAACTAAAGGCCGGCGAGCGCATTCTTACACAAGTTAAGCAGGATAAGAATGCTCTCCAAGATGCCAATGTTCGGCTGGACGTGGAATTGAAAGACGTCCGTGCACAGCTGGCGGACTCCGCGAAGGAGAACAAAAGGCTTCGCCACGGCATTTATGCTAAGTGCCTAAACGAACTGTAGCATAGTTCGGCGAGGAAGTATATTGAAAAAGTTGTGTTTGTAGGAATGCTGATGGGTCACCCTGAGGAGGAGATGCCTACATCTGCAGGTGATTTACTGCAGGACCTCTCACAACTGCACGAGCGAGCTCGGTAGGTGATGCAGGGCATTGCATAGTCTCTGTGGCCATCAAGCTCCCTGCCAAATGGCATGGGGGGGGGGGGCTGGTGGACATGCTTCAAGGAGCACGGCGGCGCTTCCGTCTGTGGAAGATATCAGCCTGCCGGCAAGGTGCAAGAGAAGCATGGGCTATGGTGAAGACGCACTACACCAAGTTGGACCCAAACCATATGGCCGAAGTTCGACCGGCCGGGCCAGATGGGCAAGAAATTCCCGTGAGTCTAGTATATGACCAGGTGGCGTTAGCCGCAAAGTATTCTCAACAGGATTGTAAGCTAGATAGCCTGTTGGATGGTATATAGGATGAATATAATCAGTCCAAATGACTGTGTAGTTTGATGGACATAAGTAGCCCCTAGCCGGATTAAAATCATTTGTCATGGCAGACCTTTTCGCTTCAGCCCCCGGATCCTAAAGTCTGGGGTGTGTCCGAATACCCGCTCGGTTATAGAAAACCGGAGTATGCATGGAAACCAGGCGTAGGGGTCATAAGTGCTTGAACAGACAAGTACCCAACTAGTTATGTTATATTACATGGATAGTAAGAAACATGTCCGGACTGCAAGAATAGTTCCGTTAAGGTTTCCTTTCCCTGGGTACGCATGTGTGAAGGCACATGTCCGGACTGCGAACCAAAGCGCAGTATACGAAACTTCTTGGGGATTGATGTTATAGTAAATGAAGACATCTTTTGTTCACCGATCGAATTTTCTCTTAAGGAAACTAGCTTTCGGCTTCACCCAGTCTGAGGTACACATCCGGCTCAACCGGCAGTAACAATCGCAGAGGTGCTCCCCTTATGCCCTAGCCGAATTAACGGGAACGTAGGGCATAAACATGGGAGCCAGGCAACCCATCTTGGCCACGTCTTAAGTCATATCGATGCATATAATGGCGAATAAAAGGCACACATGGAAAATACATGTATGATGGGCAAAAATCCCTTTAGAGTAAGTTATGGTTAGCTTCCGTACAGGAAGCCCCCAGGTATTACTTGCACACAGAGTGCGGCCGGAATAATCCGAGAATCCGCACTGTATTAAATACTTTGTGCAAAGAAAAAAGAGCGAGAAAGGAAAAGGGAGGGAGCATAATTGAAAAAGGAGGGTTAAGGAGACGAACACTGAGTTCGGCGCTAGGCGTAGAATCTCCGGAGTCTGGCCGCGTTCCATGGGTTCGGCTCGAGTATATTGTCAGACGCATTGCGTAAGCGGTACGCTCCTCCAGTGAGAACTTTGTCGATGATGAAGGGGCCCTCCCACTTGGGTTTGAGCTTGTCCTTCTTCTTCTCCGGTAAGCGTAGAACGAGTTCGCCAATATTATAAGTTTTGGTCCGCACTTCTCTGCTTTGGTATCATCGAGCCTGTTGCTGATAGAATGTGGAACGGGCCTTAGCGACATCGCGCTCCTCCTCCAGGGCATCCAAATTATCCTGCCAATCTAACTCGGCTTCCTTCTCTTTGTACATGCGTACGCGTGGCGAATCATGTATTATGTCGCAAGGTAGTACTGCTTCCGCGCCGTACACCATAAAAAATGGTGTATATCCGGTGGTACGATTCGGCGTGGTCCGTAGCCCCCAGAGTACGGAGTCGAGCTCCTCGACCCAATGAGTATCCGACTCTGTCAAGGATCGCACTAGTCTAGGTTTGATGGCGCTCATGATAAGACCGTTTGCCCGTTCGACCTGGCCATTTGTTTGAGGATGGTAGACGGAAGCATAATCGAGCTTAATGCCCATTTGCCGCACCAAGATTTCACCTCATCGGCCATGAAATTTGAGCCATTATCAGTGATGATGCTGTGGGGGACACCGTATCGGTGTACGATCCCGGATATAAAGTCTATCACTGGTCCGGATTCGGCCGTTTTCACTGGTTTGGCTTCTATCCATTTGTTGAACTTATCTACCATGACCAATAAGTATTTTTTCTTGTGGCTCCCCCGTTTAAGGGGTCCAACCATATCCAGCCCCCAGACCGCGAAGGGCCAAGTTATGGGGATTGTTTGGAGAGCGGTAGGGGGCATATGACTCTGATTGGCAAAGAGCTGGCAACCGACGCAGTGTTGGACAAGGTCCTGTGCGTCTGCTCGGGCCGTCGGCCAATAGAAACCTATAAGGAAGGCCTTGCTGGCAAGTGCTCGAGCCGCGGCGTGGTGCCCACCCAGTCTGGCATGGATTTCAGCCAAGAGTTGCCGCCCTTCCTCTTAGGAGATGCACCTCTGGAGCACTCCAGTGGCACTTTTCTTATAGAGTTCCCCATCATGGACCTTGTAAGCTTTAGAACGCCGAACGATGCAGCGTGCTTCATTTTGGTCTTCGGGGAGCTCTTGCCTATTTAGGTAGGCCAAGAAAGGCTCGGTCCACGGGGCAATAACAGCCATTATTTCGTGGGCTGACGATGTTATTTCGGTGGTAGAGCCTCCGATTATGTCTGATAGTTCGGGATCCGGGGATGTATTCGGATCCGTGCTGGTATTGCGGGACTCCCCTTCCCATACCACGGATGGCTTGAACAGCCTTTCCAGGAATATGTTAGGTGGGACAGGCTCGCGTTTAGCGCCGATGCGGGCAAGGACATCTGCCGCTTGATTGTTTTCTCGAGCCACATGGTGGAATTCGAGCCCCTCAAACCGAGCTGACGTTTTAAGGACGGCATTGTGATAGGCCGCCATTTTCGGATCATTGGCATCAAATTCTAAATTTATTTGCGATATTGCGAGGTTTGAATCCCCGCGCACTTCTAGACGTTGGATGCCCATAGGGACTTCCATCCGAAGACCGTGCAACAGAGCCTTGTATCGGCTGCATTGTTGGAGTCTGTGTATAATATTTGGAGGATGTATTGGACCGTGTCTCCGGTGGGAGACGTCAGGACGACACCCGCTCCCAGTCCGGCCAGCATTTTAGAACCGTCAAAGTGCATGATCTAGTTAGAGTATGCGCCGTACTCTTTAGGGAGTCCGGCCTCCGTCCATTTGGCGACAAAGTCAGCTAATACTTGCGACTTGATAGCCCGCCGAGGCTTGTATATTATGTCTAATGGAAGGAGCTCAATGGCCCATTTGGCGATCCGGACCGTGGCATCGCGGTTATTTATTATATCATGTAGTGGTACTTTGGAGGCCACCGTAATCGAACACTCCTGAAAGTAGTGTCGTAGCTTTCGGGATGCCATGAAGACCGCGTATGCTATTTTTTGATAGTGTGGGTATCGAGATTTGCATGGGATGAGGACCATGGATACGTAATAAACCGGCTTCTGTAGCGAGAATTTGTATCCCTCAACCTCTCGTTCGACGACGAGTACTTCGCTTACAACTTGATGTGTTGCAGCTATGTATAGTAGCATATGTTCACCGATATTTGGCGTTGTTAGGACTGGATTACTGGCCAATAAGGTCTTTATTTCATCGAGTCCGGCCGTGGCTGCATCCGTCCATACGAAGTGTTCGGTGCACCGAAGAAGGCGGTAAAGAGGCAATGCCTTTTCTTCTAACCTGGAGATAAAGCGGCTCAAAGCAGCCACGCATCCAGCTAGTTTTTGGATGTGTTTGAGGTCTGTTGGTATAGCCAAGTGCGACAAAGCTCGGATTTTTGCCGGATTAGCTTCAATTCCTCTATTGGAAACGATGAAGCCCAGCAGTTTTCCGGAGGGGACGCCGAAAACGCATTTCTCCGGATTCAGCTTGATGTCGTATGTTCGTAGGTTGTCGAACGTAAGCCTCAAGTCATCTATTAGGGTTTCGACGTGTCTTGTTTGTATGACTACGTCGTCCATGGATGCGTCCACTATTTTGCCGATTTGCTTTTCCAGGCATGTTTGAATCATGCGCTGATAGGTTGCTCCGGCATTCTTAAGCCCGAAAGGCATAGTGTTGAAGCAGGAAGGGCCATATGGTGTTATGAAAGTTGTTGCAGCTTGGTCGGACTCTGCCATCTTTATTTGATGGTATCCAGAGTATGCGTCGAGGAAACATAGTGAGTTGTGTCCAGCTGTGGCATCGATGATTTGATCGATGCGAGGGAGGGGAAAGGGATCCTTGGGGCAAGCCTTGTAAAGGTCTTTGAAGTTGACGCATAGGCGCCATGATTTGTCCTTCTTTGGTACCATTACCAAGTTCGCCAGCCAATCCGGGTGTTTGATATCTCTGATGAATCCGGCCTCAAGTAGCTTGGCCAGCTCCTCCCCCATGGCTTGCCGTTTGGGCTCCGAAAATCACCTTAGGGTCTATTTAGCAGGTTTGTATCCCTTCAGTATGTTAAGGCTGTGTTCGGCCAATTCACGTGGGATGCCCGGCATGTCCGATGGGTGCCAGGCGAAGATATCCCAAATCTCGAGTAAGAAGTCGCGCAGTGCGGCGCCCATAGCAGGGTTCAACTGTGTCCCGATGGAAGCTGTCTTCGTGGGGTCCGTTGAGTGAACTTGGAATTTGACTATCTCATCTGTGGGTTTGAATGAGGTGGACTTGGGTCGCTTGTCGAGTATCACGTCGTCCCTGTCCACGGTGGCGTGCAGCGTTGTTAATTCTTCTGCCGCTAGGGCTTCGGATAGTGCTTCCAAGGCTAGTGCTGCGGTTTTGTTTTCGGCACGGAGTACGACGTCCGGATCACTAGCTAGAGTGATAATTCCATTGGGTCCGGGCATTTTAAGCTTCATGTACCTGTAATGGGGTATGGCTTGAAAGCTTGCAAACGCGTCCCGCCCTAGAAGGGCGTGGTATCTGCTGTTGAAAGGAGCCACTTGGAAGGTGATTTCTTCGGACCTATAATTCTCTGGGGTGCCGAATACCACATCGAGTGTGATTTTTCCCGCACACCGTGCCTCCCGACCAGGGATAATTCCCCTGAAGGTTGTGCCGCTTTGTTCAATGCGGCTTTTGTCAATTTCCATCTTCTTGAGTGTTTCTTTGTAGATTAGGTTTAATCCGCTTCCGCCGTCCATGAGTACTTTAGTGAGCCGAAAGCCGTCCACTATTGGGCTGAGGACCAGAGCTGCCGGCGCCCGGACGGACTGGAATTGGGGTTCATCACTGGCATTGAAAGTTATAGTAGTGTCATTCCACAGATTTATTTTTGCCATGTGGCAGATTTCAGTAGAGCTTCGATGAGCTCGCTTGCGCCTATTGTTTGAAACGAAAGTCTCAAAGACTGTCAGTACCGTATTGTGTTCCTTGGCGGGGTGCTGTTCTGCTTTATGGCTCTTGAGGAGATCCTCGCCACTTTTAGCTACCTGCCGTAGTATCCAACATTCCCTAAGGCTATGGGTTGGCGTTGCATCCGGCATACTGTGAAGCTTACATGGCCCAATGAGCCATCCTTCCAATACGGTTCCACGCCCTGGGGCGGGCTTTGGTTTCCTGGGAATTGAATCGGTCGACTTACGAGAGTTCGGCCATTTAGTTCGGACAAAGGTTCTGGTGAGGGCTGTACTATCCCAAAATTCTGTTTGGGTCTTCCAGGCGCTTTCCATCGCACAGTACTTCTGTACTATGGTCGCTAAGTCTGCAAAGTGTATTATGTCATGGTGACTTATAGCATTAAGGAGTCCTTTGTTCATGCAGTTTTTGCAGAAAAGTGAGACTACGTCCTCCTCGTGGCAGTCCTTGACCTTGTTAAGCGCAAGGAGGAATCTGGCCCAGTAACTGTGTACCGTCTCTAGGGGCTCCAGCCTGATGTGGGAGAGACGGTTTAAGTCCGAGCGAGCGTCGTTGGCTGAATCCGGATTCTGATCCGATCTGACGCCCGGGGGCACGGGAAGTTCCGAGCCTAACAGTTCGGGATCTGGAGTATTACCTAATCCCTTCGGCCCAACGCCTGATACTAAGCCCGGGACCCAGGTCATGTCTTCCTTTGGATGGGTGTTCGGCTCACTGAGTTTGGTGATCCGGACATAATTCATCCTCAAAGTTGAGGGGCAACCCACGTGTGGTTCCTCCACTACCGCTATCTCATGGGTGGCCAGCGGGGATCTAATGTCCCTTTGGTCGGGTTTAAGCCCAATCCGGTCATAGTCCGTAGCGACTCCCAAAGCGGCGATGCGATCCAAGAGCTCATTAAGGGAGGAGAACTCAGTCGGATCCATCTTTTTGGCAAGCTCCAAATCAATGCGAAGGTTATGAGTGATGACCCGAGAGGCCATCGTCGGCACGACAGCCGATGAGGCAGTCATAATGAAGCCGCCAAGCCAGAGAGTCCAGCCTACAGCCAGCGCTCCCCCAGAGGTGATGTCGTCCTTGACAACGAGACAAGACATCAAGCCTTTGTAGCGACGACACAGAGGAACTCTCAATGAAAGCACCAATGTCGGTGTCAAAACCGGCGGATCTCGGGTAGGGGGTCCTGATCTGTGAGTCTTAGGCTGATGGTAACAGGAAGTAAGGGACACAATGTTTACTCAGGTTCGGGCCCTCTCGATGGAGGTAAAACCCTACTTCCTGCTTGATTAATATTGAAGATATGAGTAGTACAAGAGTAGATCTACCACGAGATCATAGAGGCTAAACCCTAAGAGCTAGCCTATGATGGTATGATTGTAATTGTGACCGGCCTCCTAAGGACCATCCCCTCCAGTTTATATAGACACTAGAGAGCTAGGGTTTACATGGAGTCGGTTACAAGGAAGGAAACATAATGTCCGGATCGCCAAGCTTGTCTTCCACGCAAAGGAGAGTCTCATCCGGACACGAGCCGAAGTCTTGAGTCTTGTATCTTGACGCTTCAATAGTCCGGATGATGTATATAGTCCGGCTCTCCGGATACCCCCTAATCCAGGACTCCCTCAAAGACCACTTTAGTCAGGATAGGGTGTACTTGTTGTCTCCCTTCAAATTTGGTCGTTGTGTGATCCCTTCCCACCTACATTTGGGAAGTGGACCAAGGCCACTATAAATAGGATCTAGCCACCACAATAGAGGGGGATCGAATCCATCCCACCTTCACCATCTCACCAGCTCACTTGAGCTCAAGAACACCTCATCTCCTGAGGCTGTTCAACCACTGTACTAGTTCATCCTTAGCCCCTCGAGGCAATCCACCACAAGGCTGGAGTAGGGTATTACACCGCAAGGTGGCCTGAACCTAGATAAACTGTTGTGTCTCTCTTTTCCTTCGAGTTCGTCGTGCTAGGCTGTGAGGATCTCGAGTTAGTAGGCTGGGTAGGTTGAGATCTCTGCATGCACCCCAAAGTTCGAACCTCTCAAGGGTTTGCGGAACCTGAAATCCAACATTTGGCGCGCTAGGTTGGGGTGCGTCGGAGATCCGCTGGTTCGTCCACCACATTCCGCCGCCGGCTCTGATGGTAAGCGCTCCGCCGTCGACTAGGCCATCGTGTACTTTTGGGGGAGCCATGGGCCTCCACACTTTCACCCCCGCCTTGCAATAGGTTGAGTGTCCACCCAAGTTTAGGCCAGAGATGTCGCCCCGCTACGACAGTGCGGCGGATCCAGGTGGCTTCCTCCAGGCGTACGAGGAGGCAATTTGGGCGGCTGGTGGAGACGACAAGGTGATGGCCAACTGGCTCCCCATGGCCCTCGTAGGCGCGTCGCGCGCCTGTCTGCTCAACCTGCCAGAGTCTTCTATGGCCTCCTGGGAGGAGATGCGCGGCCTCTTCATCGCGCACTACGCGGCACCAGCACCCCGCGTCATCGCGACTCTCTTGGGTGGCTCGCAGGCGCCACCCTCCAACCGCCACATCAAGTAGTTCTACCGCCAAATAAGCACCGCCCAGGTGCAGTCGGGGAGCAGGCGCGCTCCTGATGCTCTGCACCCAGCTACCGCAACGGGAGCAGGCGCGCTCCCGATGCTCTTCACCCCCACCATCTGCAACGTGGCGGTCACAAAGACCCTCGTCGACGGTGGAGCTGGCCACATTGTGCTCTCCATGGAGGCATTCGGCCTGCTTCACGTGCTTGCAGCCGACTCTGCCCCTGGTCGGCGACAGCTCCACCAACCCCCTGGGGAAAATCTGGCTCCCCATCACTTTGGGACCCGTGACAACTACCACACTGAGCTCATCTACTTCGACATCGTCCGGATCGACCTGCCGTACAACGCCATCCTTGGGTACCCAGCCCTGGCCAAGTTCATGGCGGCAACTCATCCAACCTACAACCTCATGAAGATGGCGGGCAGCAGCGGTGTCCTCATGGTGGCAGGAGACACCAAGGACGCGCTGCAGGCCCTCAAGCTCGCCTTCAAGACTGCGGCATCCGCAGAATCGAGTGAGAAGGGGGGCCCTGAGGCTCTAGTGGTAGCACTAGCCAAGAAGAAGCGGTTGTTTTCCAAAGACCGAGTAGAGACGAAGCAAGTGCCAGTTGATGAGGATGGGGCGTCAGGCGCCACATTCACCACAGGAGCCGGCCTCCCCCCGTCCCAAGAGAAAGCGTTGGTCAGCTTCTTGCGCGCCAACAAGGAAGTGTTTGCATGGGATCCCAAGGACCTAGTTGGGATCTCGGGGGGAATAATCGTGCACCATCTCAGGGTGTGCCCAAACATGCGCCCAGTAAAGCCGAAGGCCCGGAGACAGTCCACCGAGAAGCAGGTGTTCATTGTCCAATAAACCCGCAAGCTGCAAGATGCTAGTGTCATATGGGAGGTGCGGTACCCGGAGTGGCTGGCAAACCTAGTCATCGTCCCCAAGAAAGGGGGAAAGAGCGCATGTGCATCGACTTCAGCAACCTCAACAAGGCTTGCCCTCAGGACCCCTTCCCGATTCCGTGCATCGACCAGATCGCCGACTCCACTGCAGAGTGCGACCTGCTATGCTTCTTGGATGCCTTTTTGGGCTACCACCAGATCAAGATGGCAGTGCAAGATGTAGAGAAGACAGCGTTCTTGACCCCCTGCGGGGTGTACTTCTACACCTGCATGCCCTTCGGACTGCATAATGCTAGGGCTACCTTCCAGCGGCAGATGCACATTTCTCTAGGCCAGTAGCTCGGGAGGAATGCTCAGGCTTACGTTGATGACATGGTGGTGAAGTCTCGAGAGGCGAAGACCCTGATTGAAGATCTGAAGGAAACGTTTGCCAGCCTGTGCAAGGTGGACCTATGGCTCAATCCCGAGAAGTGCGTGTTCGGGGTCCCCTCTGGCAAGCTACTGGGTTTCCTAGTGTCGAATAGAGGAATCGAGGCCAACCCGGAAAAAGTCAAGGCCATAGAAGACATGAGCCCTCCGCAGACGCTCAAGGAGATGCAGAAGTTGGCGGGCTACATGACCTCGCTGGGGCGCTTCATCTCCAAACTAGGCGAACGCGCCCTCCCGTTCTTCAAGCTGATGAAAAGGAAGGGGCCATTCCAGTGGACCCCTGAAGTTGATGCGGCCTTTCAATACCTCAAGAGATACCTAACCAGCCCGCCGGTGATGGCGGTGCCACGCCCCTCAAGCCCTCGGTGCTCTACTTGGCCGCCACCCCTCACTCCACCAGCGCCGCGCTGGTGGCGCTGAGCTAGGAGCGCCTGACCAAGGGCCCCCATCAAGGTGCCCCGCCACCAAGCAAGTCGCAGCAGCCTCAGGATGGCGCTCCTGAGGCACCAGCTGACCCGACAGTCAATGTCCCCCCTGAGGCTCAAACCGACCCCTCAGCCGGAGGGGCTCCTGAGGCCGAGGCACAGAAGGCCGTAGCTGGCGCGGCAAGTTATGGGACCCAAGAAGGACAACATCTTCAAGAAACACAAGTCTTCACCAACACCTCCTCCCTCATCGAGCATCCGGTCTACTTCATCAGCACGGTGCTATGGGAGGCACGGGCTCTCTACCCCATGTCGCAGAAGTTTTTGCACGCACTCCTCGTCGCCTCCCAAAAGCCATGCCACTACTTCCAGGGCCGCACAATCAAGGTCATTTTAGCCTACCCTCTTGAGAGGGTACTCTGGAGCCCTAACGCCGCCGGGCGGGTTGTAGAGTGGAACATCAAGCTTCAGGCATTCCATCTCGAGTTCAGCACCACCAGGGTCATCAAGGGCGCGGCCCTCGCAGATTTCGTGGCGGAGAGGACTGACGTCCCTGACCCTGGAATATGTGAGGATCGCTCCCTCTTTCCTGGAGACGAGGAACCAGACGAGTGGATCATGTACTTCGACAACGCGTTCTCACGGCAAGGAACGGGGGCTGGAGCCGTCCTCATCTCACCCGCCGAGGACAAGATCTACTACATTGTACAACTTTGTTTCCAATAGGGCGAAAAGGTCTCCAAAACCATCGCAGAGTATGAAGTCCTACACGCCAGCCTCAGAGTCGCGGCAGCGCTAGGAGTGAAGCGTCTCACCATCAGGGGCAATTCCCAGCTCCTCATCAACTTCTCCAACAAAGATTACACACCCAAGGAGGAGCACATGGAGTCATACCTAGAAGAGGTACACAAAATGGAGAAATAGTTCTTGGGCTTGGAATTGCAGCACATGCCACGAGGTACGAACAAGGAGGCGGACGACATCGCTAAGAGGGCATCCCGGAGGCTACCTCAGGAGCCAGGGGTGTTTGAGGAATGGCTCTTCAAGCCATCGCCGGTTCCTCCCACCGCAGCACCCGCGCCACCTCAAGAGGACCTACCCCAAGCACCAGCAATAGGCACCCCGGCCCGTGGCCCATCCTTAGGGGCCCTCCTGCTCCTCGCGCTCGAGCCTCAGGAGGGGTGCTGGACCGAGGAGTTCAAGACGTACCTGCTTTAGGGAACCTTTCTAGAGAAGGAGGAGAATGCCGAGCGCGTGGCTTGCCAGGCCATCGCGTACTGCAGCCGGGACAGTGAGTTGTACAGCAAAGGGCCCAATGACGTTTCTTTGTGATGCATCTCCAGGGAGCAGGGGCTTGAGCTGCTAGCAGACATACATGATGGGCAATGCGGACACCACTATTCATCATGCACCCTCATGGGCAAGGCGTTCTGTAGTGGGTTCTATTGGCCCACAACACTCAACGACACCACTGAGCTGGTGTGCTCTTGTAAAGCATGCCAGTTCCATGCCAAGCAGATCCACCAGCCTGCGCAAGGCCTCCAGACTATCCCGCTCACGTGGTCGTTCGCGGTCTGGGGGCTGGACATCTTGGGGCCATTCCCCCGAGCGCTAGGGGGCTACCTCTACATCTACGTCACCATCGACAAGTTCACCAAGTGGGCAGAGGTAGAAGCCATCCGCACCATCCCAGCCGGGTCAGCCGTTGAGGGAGTCCCGGATTAAGGGGTCCTCGAACAGCCGGACTATATGCATATGCCACACTGTTGGACTATGAAGATACAAGATAGAAGACTTCGTCCCGTGTCCGGATGGGACTCTCCTTTGCGAGGAAGGCAAGCTTGGCAGTTAGGATATGAAGATTCCTTCCTCTGTAACCGACTCTGTGTAACCCTAGCCCCCTCTGGTGTCTATATAAACCGAAGGGTTTAGTCCGTAGGACAAGAACAATCATAATCATAGGCTAGATTCTAGGGTTTAGCCTCTATGATCTCGTGGTACATCAACTCTTGTAATACTTATATCATCAAGACAATCAAGCAGGAAGTAGGGTATTACCTCCATCGAGAGGGCCCGAACCTAGGTAAACATTGTGTCCCCCGCCTCCTGTTACCATTAGCCTTAGACGCACAGTTCGGGACCCCCTACCCAAGATCCGCTGGTTTTGACACCGATATTGGTGCTTTCATTGAGAGTTCCACTATGTCGTCACCATAAGGCTTGATGGCTCCTTCAATCATCTACAACAACACAGTCCAGGGTGAAATTTTTCTTCCCGAACAGATTTTCGTATTCGGCGGCTTCGCACTGCGGGCCAACTCGCTTGGCCATCTGGAGCAGATCGACAGCTATGCCCCTGGCCATCAGGTCAGGTTTGGAAACTTGAACTACACCACCGACATCCGCAGAGACTTGATCTTAGACGGATTCGAGCCCATGACAGCCGCGCCCTTCCGCCACGATGAACATGACCTAAATCTATCATCAGACTGTGTGCAGGAGATTGCGCCTGTAACCTCACTCTCCCTAGATCCAGAGCAGAGCACACCATCCGAGGACTAGAGGCTCAACATTGCCACGGAAGCCGCGGGCTCAGCGGCGCTAGAGCCGAACACAGATCTGACCTCCAACAAGGCTTGTGTCACCGAAACCTCAGACTCATCTCCGGCCATAGGCTCCGAACCGCGTGTATCCGCACCCATAGAATCTGACTGGGCGCCGATCTTAGAGTTCAGCTCCACGGACATCTTCCAACACTCACCCCTAGGCAATGTGTTAAAATCATTAAAATCTCTCTCCTTGTCAGGAGATTCTTTGCCGAACTATGTCCGGCTTGAGTGGGAAGCGGACGACGAAGAGCTTCATTACCCACCCACCACCCACTTTATAGCCATTGTCGACGATTTGACTGACATGCTTGATTTCGACTCCAAAGACATCGACGGTATGGACGACGATGCCGGAGAAGAACAGGAACCACCGCCCACAGGGCGCTGGACAGCCACCTCCTCATACGATATGTACATGGTGGATACACCCAAAGAAGACAATGGCGATGACAAAAAGGATCCAGTTGAGGATAAACTTCCTGAGAAGCCATCTAAGCACCAACGTCAATGGTGCCGCTCTAAATAACGCCATGGTAAAAATAGCGATACCGGCATAAGAGAGAATAGCACTCCGGACGATGCCGAAAACAACGAAGAGCCTGGCAAGCCAAGTTTTGAACAGGCTAAACGGGAAGACGGGCGAGCCAGCACCGATGAACAGGCCACGAACAACGACTCGGAGGACAGCAATTACATGCCTCTCTCTGAGGAGGAGGTGAGTGACGGTGTCCTGGACTAGGGGGTACTCACCACTTTATCTCCCGATCTGTTAGATTGGGCCGAGGACCCCCATGGCCGTATACTCATGGGCCAGTCCAGACAGCTACCGCATACAAGTAAGATTCCACAAGACTTGGCGATCAAGACAAGGACTCCTCCCCACCGGCGTATTCGGCTAGGACTCTTGTTATCCGAGGCCTCTGGTGCATTATATAAACTAGGGTCAGGCTAGTCGATAGATCATATATATACAACAATCATACCATAGGCTAGCTTCTAGGGTTTAGCCTCTCTGATCTCCTGGTAGATCAACTCTTGTACTACCCATACCATCAATATTAATCAAGCAGGAGTAGGGTTTTACCTCCATCGAGAGGGCCCGAACCTGGGTAAAAATGTCGTGTCCCTTGTCTCATGTTACCATCCGCCTAGACGCACAGTTCGGGGCCCCCTACCCAAGATTCGCCGGTTTTGACACCGACATTGGTGCTTTCATTGAGAGTTCCGCTGTGTGTTCGGCAAAAGGTCAATGGCTCGCCTGCAGATCAACTTCGACTTCGGCATCTTCGTCACCAGCTCGACTGGTCACCTTGGTTCGACCAAGGACTACGCCCTACCTCCGATCGTCACGTTCGGATGAGGGCCTTCATCAACATTAGCTCCGATCTCTATCAAGATCATGGAGGAATCATCCAGGGAGCCCGGGGGCTCAACGTCAACATTGCCCGCGGGCGACCGTGCTGTTTTTCTGGACAACGAACTTGTATCCGCCGTCACCGCTTCCTCGAGCGTTGGTTTGACGATTGCTTCGGTGGAATAGTGAGGAATTACGTCTACAACAGCCACGCTAAATTTCGTCGAGTTCCGATGGAGGAATCTTCGACCATCTACGATATACCAGAGCCCTGTCAAATCTGGACGAGAATCTAGATGAGTTTAGGGCGTGGTGTCCAGCTTCTAGCTCGGACCTCCTTTGGAAGGTCCAACCGTTGATTGACTGCAGAATTCCTATGTCTACCACCCCTCAAAATTTCAGCTCGATCCGACCGTCCAAACTCCGGGAACCTTCCAATTAGGGCATCACTTTTCGGATCTGTTTTCTGCGCGAAAACAAATCCGACCCGAGTTCGTCCTTTTTACGAACGGGATTTCGGACATCCTTTTTGAAGGAAGTTTTGTATGGGGTATTGTGTTTTGTTCCCGAACACATCCCGCTAACTTTAAAATCTTTTGAACATGATCTTCAACATCATGGTGGTGTCAAACCAGTCCGGCAATATTGCTCCATGGCTGCCGACCTGCACTAGACACGTCGTCACTTTGTTGAGCTGAGCTCAACTTCTTCGGATCATCATCTCGGCAAGCCGAACAAGAGTCCGGCATCGCGAAGGATAAAATAGCACCAACATCGCCGCCCCACGGATTACACGGAGCGGACATACCGGCATCGCCGCATGATCGCTTCATCAAGCCGGCATCGACCATGCCACGACCTGCATAGGCAGGGCCGCACTATTGCTTCTTCAAGCTGGTGTCCATCATGCCGAACTACTTTGACACCTCGGCTGGACCAGGGGCTTCGCCATCTCTTCATCAACCTACTCCGGACACTTCGGCGTCGCTAGCCGACCAGCTCCGTCACGTTAGCTGGACCGAGGACTTTGCCTCGGCTAGCCAACCTTTGCCAGCATTGCCATGCCGTCGTTTTATCGCCCATCAGGCAATGGGTGCACGGATCGAGTCCCAATTTTGGGAATCACCTTCCTTCGGATTGCTACAACAAATAAACCATGTGCTATTAATCCCAGTATTTTTTGCTTGTTTGGGTTCATTTTTCCCAAGGAATTATTACTCTGGTTTGTCCATCATATGTACACAGGTCTATCAAATGGTGGCCGCATTAACGACAGTCGCATGGTGGTTCGGTCAGTTTCCTTACATAGTCCGGGAACGCCGCATCCGGAGCTCGGAACGACCTGTGAATTCAGGCTTTGTCACACCTTTACCGCATCACGCCGACGCCCTGCATCGACATTGACTTCGGCGCCGGGCCATACTTGTTTTATTACTCACTTTGCATAAATTATTTATTATGCAATGATTTTTTTAATTATCATTATTACTATTATTTCCGGTTTGCACCATTTTTTGTGCATAGGAAAATGATCCGGGGACTTCGGCGTCACTCTGCCAGTCTGCATTGACCGTGCTATGTCACCACTTCGGCGTGTCGAGCTCTCCGCTCCACCACCATGGGACCGGCTTGGAGGATGGAACCTTGTCCCGTATCAAGCTCGGACCACGTCATCAATACCGAACACATTAACCAGCTAAGTCGCTTTCATGCTCAAAGCTTTAATTTCTAACTTGTGTTCGGTTCGACCAAGCATCATACTTTTTTGGAAATGTTGCTTGTAAAAAAATTTCTTGTCCAAACTTTGTTTGTGACGCATAAATTCAAATACCCAATTCATTTGGGGGCTTCCTTCATGAAGCTTTTCCTCTTCCATATGATTATACTTGTACGGCTTCATTCCTTGTTCGTGTATTACACCACAATATGCACCATATTGACTTAAGCGATTTGCAAGCTGGGTTGCCTCGCTCCTGTGTTTACCCATACGTTCCCGATTGTTCGGCTAGGGACTAAAGGGAGCACCTCTACGATTGTCACGATCGGGTCATCCGAGCCGGACCTCACACTGGGTGAAGCCGAAAGCTAGCGCTCTTATAGTTTTCCATGATGGTCGGCACACACGGAACTTATGAGTACAAAAAATCTGTTGCACAAGTCTCATAATAACAATGAGCACCGAAGAAAGGTATCGGTGGGGGTACTATTTTCTTCAAAGATACTTCTTACACTTAGCAGTAATATAGCATAAGTTCCCTGAGCGTGCTTTGTCTATTACAGCCTTATGGCCTGATTGCCTGGTTATTGGAAACACCATTGATATTCTCGACAGATGGAGTACATAACCCTTTTCGGTCCTTGACCGAAGAGGGAGAAGTCGACGGTCGGTTAAGACGCGTTTAAAGTTCGGTTGAACATAGATATGATATAAGTACTTCGGTACATGCAATCATTCTTTTACCCAAGTCACTTGGGGGCTCTTAAATTTATATGAGACATTTTATGATAAGTGTTCTTCTTCTTAGTCATTGCAAAGTTTTATTATTATTATTATCTACCACTCCTTTTTTCGACACGAGCGTGTGGTCACTAGCCGGGGAGCCTAATTTCTCTCTCAAAGCCGCTAGAGTTTAGTTTGCTAAACTGGCCTAATGAGAAGTACTCCGCCCTCGGGATAGGAGGTTGAAGCCGTAGGCTGACCCGCTTGAAGTCTTGAGATAGGATGTATCATGTTAAAGCATGACAGACGCACTTCTTCTGCTAAGGCCAATTTTCGGATTGGCACCGAACACTTGATCTTGTTCGGACGTCAAGTTTTTACTGACATTTTTTGGTTTTCCAAGCTTATGGCACTTTTTAAACTATTTGTGTGTTTTCAGCACAAGTCTCGCAGTGCAACGCCAGGCACCTTTAGAGATTCGGCAAAACATTCTCGGATATTGCCATATATGCATCGGTTTCGAATTGTGCCTTTGGTCAATAGTTGGGTTGCCTGGCTCCTGCGCTTGCCTCCTATGTTCCGCTTTGTTTGGCTAGGTGTGCAAAAGGAGAACAATTGCGATTGTGTTTCCAGCTCACATGGTTAAGCACCTCAGTGGAGAAAGCCGAAGATTGACTGTCACAATAAGCGTAAACTAGTCAGCGATCCGATGACGGTGTTAAATGACGGGCCATTCATAACAATGACCGAAGTGTTTACGGCTTGACCTCGACTGTCGGTGAACACTACCAGGGGCTATTAACTGGCCTCCCAAACTAAATCGTCGATATTTTGCTCTTACATTGGAGCTGAGGTTTCATGATCATGCTTAGCATGACAACCCAAAGAAAGGAACCGATAGGGGGACTATTTTCTTTGGAAGACATTTTTTCTATTAAACAGTAATATAACATATCTCTCTGCGTACCTTTGTTTATAAAACTGTATGGCCAGATTGCCTTGTTTGTTGTAAATCTTTGCCCTCATAAAGGCTTTACAAAGTAGGACAAACACTCCTCGGTTATTGGCCGAGGAGGTGGAAGCCGATGGACGGTCAACAAAGTTTTGTACAATGCGGATCCGAGTGTTAATGACGTAAAGTACTTGGATACATAGAGTCATTACACATAATTAGTGATTTTACTATGGATATTAATCCTTAACTCAGCCACCCGTGTCCGCATTAAGGCTCGGGGGCTATTGGGCTTCGGGCTTATTATTTACAAATATTAAAGGGGCACATCGATCCCCTGATCTGGTGTTGCCACTGGACCAGTGTCTTGGGGGCTACAGCATTGCCTGTCCAATGCAGAAAATTTTAAGTGTAATACAGTCTCCGAGGAGATTTTGATCCTCAGGTTGGTCGGCCGCACCCAACCTGAGTCTTGAGGACTGAGCACGCCACTTTTTGTGTCCCGAAGTATTCCGCCAAGCTAGGACTTGATCCTCAGACTGATTTTGCAAATCAACCTGAGTCTCAGCGGCTACGGGGATCAGCGGTCTTATGTCATTCTTCATGTGCATCTCGGGTTTTAGACCGATACCCACCTTGAGGGCTACTGGCTATGTATCTCGACAGAGAATAAATTGCACCAATCAAAAATATTGACAAAAATCGGCCCACATTCGGGGTGGTGCACCACCTCGGAAGCAGTCCGGCATAAAGCTCGGGCGCTAGTGGCTGGCTCCATAGAGGGCATTTCCGGCATTAAGCTTGGCTAAACTCCTTCTAACTTCTTTGAACCAAGGTGATTTACATAGTCTGGCATTGGAGCTCGGATACAGTCCGGCGTTGGAGCTCGGATACAGTCTGGCATTGGAGCACGGATACATAGTCCGGCGTTGGAGCTCGGATACGTTCCGGCATTAGAGCTAGAAAGCAGTCCGGCGTTGGTGCTCGGTTGCAAAAGATACCTCGAATGCAGTTCGGTGTTGGAGCTCGGACGCAAGAGGACGCTGCCGCCCGGGAACAACTTCAAACCCGAGGTGTGGCATAAAAATAACAAGGCATTTATAAAGGCCGTAAACTTAAAGGGGCTCCTCGGATACCCGACGTGTAAATTCTTCGAATTCATTTCGGCGATCCTCAAGATCGAAGATGAGAAGATTTGTTGAACCAGTTTTCAAGACCAACGACTGAGCGTCCCTAAACTTGAAGACCGGTTCAGGGGGCTACTGACAGTGTCCTGGACTAGGGGGTACTCACCACGTCATCTCCTGATCTGTTAGATTGGGCTGAGGACCCCCATGGCCGTATACTCATGGGCCAGTCCGGATAGCTACCGCACACAAGGAAGATTCCACAAGACTTGGCGATCGAGACAAGGACTCCTCCCCACCGGTGTATTCGGCTAGGACTCTTGTTATCATAGGCCTCTGGTGCATTATATAAACCAGGGCCAGGCTAGTCGATAGATCATATATATACAACAATCATACCATAGGCTAGCTTCTAGGGTTTAGCCTCTCTGATCTTGTGGTAGATCAACTCTTGTACTACCCATACCATCAATATTAATCAAGCAGGAGTAGGGTTTTACCTCCATCGAGAGGGCCCGAACCTGGGTAAAAACATCGTGTCCCTTGTCTCCTGTTACCATCCGCCTAGACGCACAGTTCTGGACCCCCTACCCGAGATCCACCGGTTTTGACACCGACAGTGAGCCTCGGCGACGAAGAATTTATGGTGCCATAGGATCCCGTCGAGCAGCAGCATTTTAAGCGCCGCCTTATAGCCACGGCAAAGAGCCTGAAGAAGAAGCAGCAGCAGCTTCAAGCTGATCAAGATCTGCACACTGATAGATGGACTCAGGTCCTGGCAGCCGAGGAATACGGACTCATATGCCCAACAAAAAGTTACCCGAAGCGCAAATTGCTACCTCAATTCGATTATGAGGCGCCGAAGCTGGCACTACTAGCACATAATGCGGCTGACCGACCACCGCGTGGCCGAGATAAAACAGCAATTTAGCCCGAACACCAGCCGACACTACGTCACCGAACAAATAGAAACACAACAGCACGGGGATACACACATGACCTGCGGTTCAACTTGGATAACAGAGCAGGCCAGACCAGATCAATCTATGGATCGCGGGGTGCGCCCCAATGCGCAATGATGGCCACGACGCCGGATATAACAAATACACACCTGTTCCGGCCGAATACCACAGACCGGCTCCATTCGAGCTGCGTCGCGACGTAGCCCGACACAGAGGTGTCACACACCCTCTATGCTTCACCGATGAAGTAACGGAACATGAATTCGCAGAAGGGTTCAAACCCGTAAACATTGAATCATATGATGGAACAACAGATCCCGCAGTATGGATCGAGGACTACCTTCTCCATATACATATGGCCCACGATGATGATCTCCATGCCATCAAGTACCTCCCACTAAAACTCAAGGGACCAGCTCGGCACTGGTGGAACAGCCTGCCCGAAAACTCCATTGGCAGTTGGGAGAACCTGGAAGATGCATTCCTTGAAAACTTCCAAGGCACTTATGTCCGACCTCCGGATGCTGATGACTTAAGCCATATAATCCAATAGGCCGGCGAGTCAGCCAGGAAATTCTGGACTCGGTTCCTAACTAAAAAGAACCAAATCGTCGACTGTCCGGATGCCAAAGCCCTAGCAGCCTTTAAGCATTACATCCGTGACGAGTGGCTCTCCCGACACCTCGGCCAAGAAAAGCCGAAGTCCATGGCAGCCCTCACGACGCTCATGACCCGCTTTTGCCCGGGCGAGGATAGCTGGCTAGCTCGTAGCAACAGCACCTCAAGAGACAGTAACGGCAAGTCCTGACACAGTAGACACAAGCGTCGAAATAATGGTGATAACTCTGAAGACATGGCCGTCAATGCCGGATTCAGTGGCTCCAAGTCCGGTCAGCGGAAAAAGCCATATAGAAACAATCTGGGCTCGTCCAGTCTGGACCGCATACTCGATCATCCATGCCAAATCCACGGCACCGCTGATAAACCAGCCAATCATACCAACAGAGAATGTTGGGTCTTTAAACAGGCCGGCAATTTTAACACCGAAAACAAAGGAAAAGGGATCACAAAGCGACGATGACGAGGAACTCCGGCCACCGAACACAGGGGGCAGCAGAAGTCCCCCCCCCCCAAGTTAAAACGGTGAATATGATATATGCTACCCATATCCCGAAAAGGGAGCAGAAGCGCGCACTAAGGGACGTCTACACGATGGAGCCAGTCGCCCCAAAATATAACCCATGGTCCTCCTGTCCGGTCACTTTTGATTGAAGGGACCATCTGACCAGTATCCGTCACGGTGGGTCAGCCACACTGGTGCTTGTCCCTATCATTGACGGATTCCACCTCACGCGCGTCCTCATGGACGGTGGTAGCAGCCTGAACCTGCTATATAAGGATACAGTGCGCAAAATGGGTATTGATCCCTCAAGGATCAAGCCCACCAAAACCACCTTTAAAGGTGTCATACCAGGTGTAGAGGCCTGCCGTACGGGATCAACCACATTGGAAGTGGTCTTCGGATCCCCGGATAATTTCCAAAATGAAGAATTAATCTTCGACATCGTCCCCTTTCGCAGTGGTTATCACGCACTGTTCGGACTAACCTCATTTGCTCATTTCAACATGGTGCCACACTATGCCTACCTTAAGCTCAAGATGCGCGGACCTCATGGTGTTATAACAGTCAATGGAAATACGGAGCGCTCCCTCCGTACTGAGGAGCACACCGCGGCCCTTGCAGCAGAAGTACAGAATAGCCTTCTTAGGAAAAACCCCAATTTGGCAATAAATCCCCTGGACACCGTCAAGCGAGTCTGAGCTACTCTGCACCAGGACCGTCCGGCTCGTCCAGAGCTCAACTAGCAATTCGGCATTCGTCCCAGCCCCAATAAAGCGGTGAAACTCCAACCGCGCGTACACAACCACGCACTTCAAATACCATGGGCTTGGATGGAGGCACAGCTAGACCTCGGCCCACAATGCGGCTCAACCGCTCCTGGATCCGTATACCTTCATTTTTTTCTCTTTCATTCAGGGTTTTCCTCCTCCCGAGGCCTTTTCTGATAAACCTTCTCATCGGACCCATAGCGGGACGGATACACCAAGAAAGCTAGGGGCTCGGACGTACAAGGGAATACCCAGGTGGTCTTTGCTAACGATCGTCATACATGTTTTAAATACCCGCACGCAGCTCGCTCTTGGTCGTGGCATGCTAAATAGCCTTATTTGCTTATTGCACTAATTGTAGACATACGCCTTGACGTATTAATTAAATTACAAACCAAAAATAATTTGCAGCGTCATCTCAATACTTAGTTTGTCCCTTGTCTATTTATTTATTATCAATTGCACCCGTACATTCTGGTGCGCCTTAATTCGCCAGGGGCCTCATTGTACCCCATAACACGGCAAGAAAGTCCGAACACTTTTACAGTGCAGTTTGGCACCCCGAACTTATAGCATTATATGCATTAGCTCAGAATCATGTCTTTGGTCAACATTTGGGTTGCCCGGCTCTTGTCCTTGCTACCTTACGTTCCGCTATATCAGCTAGGGTAGTAAAGGGAGAACTACTGCGATTGTGTCCCGGTTCTTCCGAACAAGCACCTCAGTAGAGAAAGCCAAATACTGACTATCATGATGCGGTGAGAGCTGGTCAGCTTTTCGAGAGGTCACAAAATCTTTAGCGATTTCTTCCGCATTATGCGATAGCTAATGCTCGTGCGAGGATCGGTTTTTATCAGATCATGTGTTTTACAATACCCCAAGTTCGGTCTTCCGAACACTAGGGGCTGTGCCTACCTTTCTTTGTCAAACTCCTATGGCTAAGTGAGGGTGATAAATCCTTATAGTCTGATTGACTGGCTCATCACGCTAAACACCTCCTTAAAGGACCAAAAATCTGGAGTGAAGAGTGTTTAGATTTATCCAGAAAACCCCCGTACTTCCTATGTAGGGGCAGAAGCCGACGACTGGCCAACTCTCAGAATTAATTTCAAAATGGTCGCACAGGAGGTAACAATTCAAATAACAAGCATTATTTTACATGACGACCTTGTTTTCCTATTACAGCACAGGATAGCATGCATACATTCATGGGAATATAATATCCTTGGCTCATTGTCCCACCACAAGGCGGGGCCCCTCCAGGACACTGTCATAATACAGCTCGGGCTTGCGGTGCTCTTTCCGTTCGGGCGGTCCTTCGGTCATCAGCTTCACAGCATCCATCTTCGCCCAATGAACCTTGACGCGGGCAAAGGCCATCCGTGCACCTTCGATGCAGATCGACCGCTTGATGGCGTCAAGCCGAGGGCAGGCACTAACCAGCCGCTTCACTGGTCTAAAGTAGCTATTGGGAATCGCTTCGGCAGGCCATAGCCCGGTAATCAAATCCTTGAAGGCTACTTCGGCCGCCCTATGCAGCTCGACCAGCTACTTCAGTTGATTGATAAAGGGTACTGGGTATTCTGGCGCAAGATATTGCGACCAGAATAGCTTCTCGGTAGAGCTCCCCTCTTCGGCTCGGTAGAACTGTTCGGTGTCAGACACGCTATGCGGTAGAATTGCAAACACCCCTGGAGAACTCCGAATCCAGGTCAGTAAACGAAATATTTCCTTCGCGTATTTGCTCTGCATAATAAAGGCCTTACCTGCTGCGATCTTTCAGGCCTCCTTGATTTCTTGGAAGGCGCCTTGGGCTTCAGCCCGGGCATCGTGTGCGGATTGACGAGCCTTGGTGAGTTCGGACTCTTGATCCTTTATACTCTGCTCCAAGGTCTCACACTTCTTTATGGCTTCTTGGGGCTCTTCTTGAACTTCAATGACCCGGGCCTCGTGGTTTTCACGAGTGTCCTGCTCCTTGGCCGCCTTCTTCTCGGCCTTGGCAAGCGCCTTCTTAAGAGCCAAGACTTTGGTCGCCGCTCCTAATACATATCATGACATTTTCTAGTCAAAATAACTATTCACTTGTATTTAAATACAAACAAAGTTATCTCGTACCTTGGTTATCTTCCAATTGCTTTTTTACTTGGCCGAGCTCCTTTTCGGCCCGCTCCAGACTTTGCTTTAGTCCGGAGACCTCCGCAGTATGAGAGGTTGCAGCAAATAACGACGCCTGATCATTCAAATAGGTATTTCCTAATTAGTCTCCTGCGAAATATATTTGATCCTCTGTCCGACTTTCTTTCCGAAGCACTGAACAGTTTATCAGGGGCTACTATCTATATTATGACATTCTTTTAACTCCATTACTTACCTCAAAGCGTGTTAGAAGCCTAGTGCAGGCTTCGGTCATCCCGCTTTTGGCGGACTGGACCTTCTCAATCACCGCACCCATAAGGGTACGGTGCTCTTCAAAGATGGAAGTGCTTTGCAGCACCGCCAATAAAGTATCCGGCACCTCTGGGTGGACTGAGGTCACCGGTGGAATAGGCACACCACCTTCTGTTGAAGAAGGTTGCTGGCCTGATTTCAGAGCTGTATTAGTCTCAGGAGTTGTCTTTGGCTGGGGGCCGAATTTGGGATGGCCCACGCCTTCAGCATCCATGGGGGTCTGCTCCCCCGTGTATCCGATTGCCGAGGTTTGACCCCCCAGCGCCACCTCGACGGTCTCCTGAGCTTTGCCCTGGCCTGCGCCCCTTTGGGATGACACCTTAGTGTTGTCCACGCCTTCGGGAAAGGAGGTCGTCGGGAGGGTCCCGCTGTCCATCGCATCCGGGTCCAACGAATCTTCTGACGAAGATTGCTCGATGTCGGACCCGGCCGGACTGCAGAATATGTGACTCAATACATTAATGCTATGCAAAAGTGAGACTGGATATATGGATGTGTCTGGGTTTCTTTGTACTCACGATTTGGCCAGGGGCTTGACCCTGGGTTCCCACTCCGGGCTGCTGTTGGTGGCTGCCGTGGACTCGTCTGGAAGGGATGATTTCCCCTTCTTAGACGTTTCGGCCTCCAAACGTGTGGAGGTCATCCTCTTCTTTCTCCCCCTCGCAGGGGGGGATTGGCTTTCTTCTTCTTCCTCTTCCTCGTCTTTTTTGTCGGAGGAGTGGGCCTCGGTGTCTTTGGACATCACGTCCGAAGTACCCTTGCAACGAAGCCCGCCCCTGGTCTCCTTGGCCTCCTTCTTGGCCTTCTTCTTTGGCACCTTATATGGCGCTGGGACCAGCATCTTCATCAGAAGTGGGCCAGCTTGTTCTTCAGGCAGCGGAGCCGGACAGTAGATCCGCTCTAACTTCTTCGTCCAGCCATGGGAGAATCGTTAGGGAAATATTAGGTGTTTTCCCTGAGGTATACAAATAAAGGATACACCTTGAAAACATATAAAGACTTACCGAACTTGCGGGGCGAGACAATTTGTGTCCGCGATCCTTGGCGGTGTCTGGCCACGACTTACCGGACTTGAATAGCACCTTCCAGATGTCTTTGTGCATCGTGCCGAAGAACTCCAGCAGGGTTTGGTGCTTGGCCGGATCAAACTCCCATAGATTGCAAGTCCGGCGTTGACAGGGAAGGATCCGGTGAACTAGCATCACCTGGACCACATCAACAAGTTTGATATTCTTGTCCTCCATGCTCTTGATACGCGCTTGGAGCGGCGTCAGCTCGTCTGATGTAGACCAGTCTAGGCCCTTTTCGGGCCAGGACATGAGCCACAGCGGGGCTCCGGATCGGAATTCGGGGGCGGCAACCCATTTGATGCTGCGTGGCTCGGTAACATAGAACCACTATTGTTTCCAACCTTTGACGGACTAGTTGAATTTACCTGATGGCCATTTGACGTTGGGCATCTTGCTCACCATGGCTCCTCCGCACTCGGTGTGTTCGCCACCTACCACCTTTGGCTTCACGTTGAAAATCTTTAGCCACGGTCCGAAGTGTGGCGAGATGCGGAGGAAGGCCTCTCACACGACGATGAATGTCGAGATGTTGAGGAAGGAGTTAGGGGAGAGGTCATGAAAATCTATCCCGTAGTAGTACATAAGGCCGTGAATGAATGGGTGGAGGGGAAACCCCAGCCCGCGGACAAAGTGAGGGAGGAATACAACCCTCTCGTGGGGTTCCAGAGTAGGGATGATCTAACCCACCGTTGGGAGACGGTGTGTGATCTTCTTGGCCAGGTATGCAACCTCCCGGAGTTTCTTGATATCCTTCTCCTTGATGGAGGAGGCCATCCACTTGCCTTGCGCTCCGGATCCAGACATGGTTGGAGTGCTTTTTGGGCGGAAGAGATGGGTGCTTGGGCGCTAGAGCTCAAGAATGGATGAGCAGAGGAAGAAGAGGGCGTGGGTGAAAGAGGGGAATCCTTATCCCTTTATAAAGGCAGTAAAAATCATGCGCCTCCCCACTCGCCCTAGAACTCGCTTATTTCCCAAGTGTCGTGTTGATGGCACGGTTAGGTTACCCATGCCCGCATTGATGAGAATCCCGTGAGAAGGGGACATGATCTCTGCCTTGACAAGATGTGCCAATGAAACCGTGCCTCGAAATACGGAGGGGCAGGATAAAAATGGTTTGAATAAAGACCAGGATGTGGCGTGATGTCACGCTATGAGTTGTTAGCAAATTGGACTCGTGGGGTATTATACTCTCTGTAGTGGTATGTGGAATTTGTTTTGCAGAGCCGGGCATCATTCTTATGTTCAAGATCTGCTTTGGAGCATTCGGAGAAGAAACCCGTCTTGCAATGACGAAGACAATCTGCGCGCCGGACTCATCATCATTGAAGCCTGGTTCAGGGGCTACTGAGGGAGTCCCGGATTAAGGGGTCCTCGGACTGTCGGACTATATGCATATGCCAGACTGTTGGACTATGAATATACAAGATAGAAGACTTCGTCCCGTGTCTAGATGGGACTGTCCTTTGTGTGGAAGGCAAGCTTGGCGGTTAGGTTATGAAGATACCTTTCTCTGTAACCGACTCTGTGTCACCCTAGCCCCCTCCGGTGTCTATATAAACTGGAGGGTTTAGTCCGTAGGACAAGAACAATCATAATCATAGGCTAGCTTCTAGGGTTTAGCCTCTACAATCTCGTGGTAGATCAACTCTTGTAATACTCATATCATCAAGATCAATCAACCAAGAAGTAGGGTATTACCTCCATCGAGAGGGCCCGAACCTAGGTAAACATTGTGTCCCCTGCCTCCTTTTACCATTAGCCTAAGACGCACAGTTCGGGACCCCCCTACCCGAGATCCGCTGGTTTTGACACCGACAGCCGTCAAGTTCATCAAAGGCCTCGTGAGCCGGTTTGGGGTTCCTAACCACATCATCAGCGATAACGGCTCGCAATTCAGTAGCAACCTTTTCAAAACAAACCTTGGAACACAGATATGCTATGCCTCAGTGGCGCACCCCATGAGCAACGGCCAGGCCGAGCGCGCCAACGCAGAAGTCCTGAGAGGCCTCAAGGAAAGGACCTTCAAGAAGAAGCTCGAGGCCTACGGCAGGGCCTGGCTCGACGAGCTCTAGTACATGTTGTAGTCTATCCGCACCACCATGACCAAGCCAACGGGGAGACACCATTCTTCCTCGTCTACAGAGCTGAAGCAGTTCTCCCACACGAAGTCAAGCATCGCTCCATGCGGTTCCTAGCATTTGATGAGGCACGTCAGGATGCCACACGGGGGATGGTTCTCGTGCTGGGGGAGGAATGCCGCCATCAAGCCTCGCTCCAAGCGACAAGGTACCACCAGGCGCTGCGGCGGTACCACTATTGCAGCGTCCGCTCTAGGACGTTGGACGTGGGTGATCTCATCCTGAGGTGGGTGCTCTCCAGGGAGGGGTTGCACAAGCTCTCTCCCATGTGGGAGGGACCGTTTAGGATTGCGCGTGTCTCCAGGCCTGGCGCCGCACGCCTGGACTCACACGACGGGGTCCCCATCCAAAACGCCTGGAACATCCAGCACCTCTATAAGTTCTACCCATGAAGCAAGGCTCCGGCCTATGAAGGTCTCCGCTTGTGACACTCTCACGTAATAATGAGTGGGGTTGTACAGGCCCCAGAGTCTCCTGAGAGCCGCCCTGGGGCCTCATGGGGGCTCCCTGCCATGTCCTAGTGGCAGCACTTAGCTCTGCGCTGGTGAGAAGACTAGACTAGGTGCCGGAAGTGGCTGTTCATTTGCTTTCCGAAGTTGATTTTTGCAATCTTTTAGTGATCTTTAATGGATTTGGAGTTTGTGCTTTGGTTCACCAAGTTGGATTTTCTCTCCTATCGTTTGCTCGTTCTTAGCCTGGGCCAGGAAAGGGCGGCAGTTGCCTGTCGCTCTTCCTCACGTGCCTCGTGCATGGGGACTAGGCAGGTGTGTGCGGACGGGCCCGCCCTCGTACAAGAACACCTTGCCAAATCCCGTTCCCCCAGTGCTTTGGCTTTATCCTTGCGAGGAGCCCTCGATCAAGCTCACTGGAACCAACACCCTCTCATATTCATGCCCCTCTGGCAGCGTGACGCGGTGCATTAAGCCACAACTAACCTATGATAGGAGGCTCGTGCAAGGAGGAATGAGGTGCTCGTTAGGTTTTCTTTTCCTTTAAGCAGTTCTACAGCAGATCTACAGCGTCTCCCGAGGCCTTAAACACCTCCCGAGACCAGTGGCCCCCGAGTCACTAGGAATGGGTGCTTCTCCAGGTGTCAAGGATCTCGCCCTCGTGTGGTGGGAAGCTACCACAAAGATGTCAAGCTAAGTTATCCTACCCTTGCCTACCCAGAATACAGACATCATGGCACAACATTAAGATAATAAGCATATGATAAAGGGGCATAACTGCCATAGTTCATTACACACCCCAGCGGGGCACCCTACTTTTTTGAAATTGCAGAAGAAAGGAAAGATTAAATAAAAGTGGCCGCAAGACTGCGACAGGTGAGTCCAAGTTCGGCACCCCAAGCTCAGGTCGGGCTCTCCTCCTGCTTCACCAGGGCATGGCGGCGAGATGATCCGCTGCCTCCCTTGATCGGAGCTCGGCGGCGTGGAGGGTGATCATAGCCGCCGCTGCTCGAGCTCTCGCCCAAGGAGGAGCTGCCGCTGCGGGAGGAGGAGTGGACGTCTTCAAGGCCAAGCGCACCCCCGCCGCCGGCACGGCCAACGTCAAGGCCAAGCTCATCGTTGATGTCGTCTTCTTGGCAGCACCCCGCGCGACGGTCGTCTTCCCTGAACACCCTCACGAAGAGGGTCGCCAGGCCGTCGTACTTGAAATGGAGGGTGCACCTCCCGCTCAGGCCTCGTGAGTGGGCAAATGCCTGCCAGCCGCAGGTCAGGACCATGCTGCCCACGGCGGCAACCTCAGTCCCCACCCACGAGGCCCTGCGGCAGCAGACGTCGACCTGCAGCCAAAGGCCGTCGAGCCCCGAAGTCGGCAGCTCGCTGGTGAAGAAGCAGGGAAGCCGGAACGAGGTGCCGGCAGGCCTCTCCGACCACACCATGAACTCCAGGAGCACATCAATTGAGGAGAAGCGTGGCCGAGGAGGGCGAGTGACCATGGCGCGCCTCCCTTCATCGCAGGGGCTGCCCGTGGCGGTGGCCCCCGCCCCGAGAAGAAGCTCCACCACGAGCACCAAGGGATATGCCGGCCCCTGGAGAAACGCGCCCGTTCCCCTTGGGGGCCGCCGCTGGGGTCACAGCGTACTTGTGGGGATCGTTGCGGCCCCTCCTGGGTGGTCGAGAAGCTGGCCCCTCCTTAGGAGCCTTGCCCTTCTCAGCAGCCGAGAACCTTCTCGTCGGCGCCATGGATGCTACGGCAAGATGGAGAAGAAGGAGGGACAGGCGGCGAAGACTAAGAAAGAGATGAGCGAGGGGGGCTCTGCCCCTCCCCTAATTTATAGCCAGAGGGAGGCCAACCTCCGGCCTCCACGACCCCGTGCAATGATGATCTTCTGCATGCACCATAGACTCGTCAGGTCGGATGGATTTGAAGGAAGCATGGGGAAGTGGAGACACCCATGTCCCATCAATTGCCACGTGTTGTCCAAGGCCGCAGGTGGTTAGGGCCGGCGGCGCTCCGCACTTCCCCTTTGGCTTTGCCCAGAAGCCAAGTCCGAGCGCGCCTTGGGCCCGGGGCTACTGTCGGCGTTCTGGATATGAGGGTACCCAGACTTCTATGCAATCGATGGAGCCATGCCGTGGGCCGCAGACCTCCAAGGGGGTCGGCCTCCCCAGGCTCGCTCCAGAGGAGCAGAGATTTCTATGCAAGGTGCACCTCATGAGGCTCAGCTGACGTGAGCCATGATGACCAAGGCCAGGCGGGCGCCAACAAGCGCAGCGTATCAGTTTCCTCTTTGTTGCAAAGGAGGCAAGCAGCAGGAACGAAGGCCCGAGGAATCAAGCAAAGGTTTCCATTCTGGTGCAACAAGACCAAGACTGCCAGGATGGCAGGACGGACGTCATCGCCAAGCCCACCGCAGCGTCACGACCAGAGGCTTTTGCAAGCGAAGACCACTTTAGTCAGGATAGGGTGTAATTGTTGTCTCCCTTCAAATTTGGCCGTTGTTGGACCCCATACCACCTACATTTGGGAAAAGGACCAAGACCACTATAAATAGGACCTAGCCACCACCATAGAGGGGAATCGAATCCATCTCACCCTCACCATCTCACCAGCTCACTTGAGCTCAAGAACACCTCACCTCCTGAGGCTGTTCAACCACTGTACTAGTTTGTCCTTAGCTCCTCGAGGCAATCCACCACAAGGCTGGAGTAGGGTATTACACCGAAAGGTGGCCCGAACCAGGATAAACTGCCGTGTCTCTCTTTTCCTTCAAGTTTGTCGTTCTGGGCTGTGAGGATTGCGAGTTAGCAGGCTGGGTCAGTTGAGATCTCCACACGCACCCCAGAGTTCGAACCTCTCTAGGGTGTGCTGAACCCGAACTCCAACAATAAAAATATGGAATACACAATTTTGCTGCTCATGTATTTGTTTTGAATTTTTAAAATTTGTCTCTATCCTTTGGGATACCATTTATGCTTTGTTAGCTCTGGGAGTAGGTGGTAGAATGTACATTGTAATTTCTTACCTGTTTGGCTAGAGTTAATATATGGAGGTTTTCTGCTTTGGCTATCATGTGGCTTTAGATTTTGCTTCCATGATTAATGTACTGGTTATGCTATCTACTCATATCCTTGTTTGTGTTTTCAGAAGTTAATACCATTGTTTTTGCGTTCCCCGTTGTTCTTCGATCATCATGAGGTGATATGTTGTGTCTGTCTTATGATATGTTATTTATATGTCATTTTTCCATCTAACGTTACTTTTTCTGGCATTTTATTATATTGCGTTAGGTGTCTTTCTTATCTCTTGCAACTCCTTTATTCTTAGTTAGGTATCTCTTAGGTGAGGCCTAATGTGTCCTTCCATTTTCTGCCTTTTTCTCTAGCGTGGTTTATCTCCCTGAGATAAGCATGACTGGACTATTCTGACTGAAATGTTCCCTATAATGCCATTTCTTGAAGCTAATTTCCCTTGTATAGGAATTCACGTGATGGATTTATTCTTAGAATAATCAACCTTTGCATCCTAAAAAGGAGGATAGATCAAGGGTGGAAACCCTCAGGCTGATCTTTCACGAAATGGAGGGGATCCTACGAAGAACACGAAGAACACGAGGGGAAACACTCAAATCAATGGGAACAATCACACATGTGCTAGATCCATGAACATCAAGAGTGATATAAGATTCAAACGCAACAAAGAACGATACAAACATTGGCTAGGTCATCTCCGTGAGGAGGCTTTAAGGTCTTCCTGTAAGGGGTCTTGAATCCAAGGATGGATCTTCTCTGAAGAGGTCGCGATCTCTCCGAGGAGTAGAACCAAGTGGATGAGCAAAGCTCTAGCTCTATAATGAGCTAAACCAATGCTAACCCAAACTAGGAGGAGGAGGGGGTCTATATATAGTGCTAGTGTAAGTTGGGGCGAAGGGGTACATGGCTTTCGGCCTGGATACACTACACGCAGGCAGGAGGGGTCAGATGTCCGGGGCAAGGGGGGCGGATGTCCGAGGCAGGGGGGCGGATGTTCGGGCTGGCATGGACTTGCGTTCTGTGAAGGAGGCCGGATTTCCGAGTGGGGGCCGGATGTCCGCCGACTCGCGTCAGGCCGGATGTCTGGGGCCTGGGGGCCAGATGTCCGGGCCTTGTAGCTCGTCGGCTCGGCTGCTGCTGTAGTCACCTTCGGGGGCCGGATGTCCAGGGCTGTGGCCGGATGTCCGGGTCCTGGGAGCTATCTCCGTTTCCATTCGTCGTTCCTCTTCATCCATGTACTTTAGGACTTTTCTATGATCACGAGAATCTCCGAGAGGGTCTTCTTGGTACCTAAGCACACGTAGTGTCTTTGCATGAGGTTGCAACCATGTCTCGCACGAATGGAAAGGGGAAGCGTTTAGGAGCGGGTTCACCTTGTGTCCAACGGAGTATGCTTGAGGTCTCATCGTGTGTCCACTAGGGGCTTGGGGAGTAGTCATAGTGTACTGGGGATGATCGTAGGTGCTCGGCATCATCTCCCCCCTTGGGAAAATCTGATCTCGAATCATAAACCTCATCACCATGGAAATGGTTGTTGTGGACGGACTTGTAGTTGGACGGAGTTGAAGACATGGCACAATCCAAGTACTCCAAGGTGTCTCTAGAGTGGTATACATGCAAAAAGTGCAAACACAAACGACATTCTGGAATACAATGTTTAGCGCAGACAAGGTGTCCATCAAATAAGAATGAGTTCATCTGATAAGATTGTTCATGACAAAGCACATGAAGCTTAGCAAGATGATATAGAATGATATGTAAAGCATTCGTGTGAGCAAATTCATTTGTCGTTCACACAAAGGTGTTGTCAATTTGATCAATGCAACCATTATGCAAAATGATGTCATAATGGGACAGTGTATGAAAAGCATGAACATGGTAATTGGTGCTCAATGTAATTATGTTATCATGCAATTGATGGTGGGCAATATGATCATGATGTATGAATATGCCATCAATTAAGATCACAACAAATTTGCTAAGGAAATGCACAAACTCATATATCATGGATGACATGGAAATATAATATGCAACAAGGCAATCAGAATGTGAGTCAACTCCATGCATAAGGTGCAAATTTTTCATGGAAGGAACGTTTCCATCTAGCATGCTCATCAACAAATATGTAAGTGTTGGTGCAATATGGCAAAAGTTTCATGGCATACCATTGCTCAATGTCGTTGCAAGAGTGGTGGTCTAATTCTGAGCACTCCACAACTTGAAGGTCCATAGGGTCCATCTCCAATGTGTGTCCTCCATCCAATATATTTATCATGTAGACAAGAAGGAGACAACAATGAAAGTATGGCTCATCCAATATGCATATTTTGAAGATGGCTCAAAGGGAAGGAGTTCACCTTTAGGAGTTTCTTGAGGATGTTGGAGTTGCGCATGATGTATGCGTTCACATAACCAATATGTCTCATGATGGTAATGCCTTGTGAATCCTTCAAAGTTAAAGAACATGACAAACACTCGGAAAAACAAATGAGGTTAGCGGAAATGCAAAACCGAACATTCGTGTGGTGAAATACCCAACAAGTGTTTTCATCATTTTTATCATAAGAAAGTACAAGGGTGTAGGGCATGGTATGTAGGCTAAGATGGTAGCACAACCAAAGACATGAAGCTCAAATAAGCAAGCCTACATCACCAGTAAGGTATCCAAGTCTCCAAGATCAATAAGCATAGCATGGTTGCACTCACTACACGTGATTATGAGAGATGCAACTAATGGAGACAAAAGAAAATGATCAAGACAAATCAAGTGAGAGGCATGAACATATATGCTATCAACCCAATTAAAGGAGCAAGAATGGATCATGGGTGATGCAACAAAGCAAGTAATCATATATATCAAGTCATGAAAGCTAGTAGTGCGAAGATGGAACATACTAGAGGTAATCATGGTAATCATATCATGTATTCAAATAGTGGGCGTACATAATGGACATGACATATCACAAGCATGAAAACAAGATATGACCAAAGTATCATCATTGCATTGGCAAAAAGTTCTACGTGAATAGAAATGAAACATCATGACTCTCCCAACACAAGAATCAACAATAGCATGAGGTACAAGGTAAACAGGGCAATAGCAACTAGTATCGCCACCAAGCATGCAAATACACATAGAAGTAGTATAATGGTGAATCATAGGTAAATGCAAGCAAGGGTCACAATTGCATGGCAAAGGCATAGAAAGAGGCATAACATGCAAAGTGAACATGATATAATGGGCATAAGGTAACAAATGGTAAATAGCCCAGAGCCGTGTGAGAGCCAAGTAAAAGAGATGCACACAGTTCTTGCGCGAAGGGAACATCGGTAAGGATAATCCATGGGATCACAAAACATCGTTGCTCTCAAGAGCTCGTTTCATCAACTCATGGGATTGTGAGGTTGACGAGTGTTCATAAGTACCTACACGAAACAAAGGAAAAGGAAAAATTGTATGTGCGTGGTATATGTACACATCATCCATTATGATGCATACGTGCATGTGTTAGTTAGCACAAAATAAATGAGATGCATGATATAGAAACATGGCATCCATCATGATATGTTTGTTGTTATGTATAGCATAATAGAGACGCAAAGGGTGTAATGCATCATGTGGAACACCTAGAGCATTGTTATGAATGGTATGCATATGGTGCACACAATTCAATCATGCAATATACAATAATTTTCATGGCATGGCATATGATATGAATTGCACATATTTTGCCAAGGTAGCATAACAATATCGTCGCAAGAGAAGCAAAATCCAATAACCATGATCTCGTCATCTATGTCGTAAGTGCAAATGTGATTTATTTTAATGGGGCATGCATAGTTACTATGTTGAGATTGTAATGATGCAATATGGGAGATCTCACGCATACCATATGACAAGTTTAATGGATTGTCAAACATAATGTGACCAATAGAATTTTCACATGATATTGTATGGAGCATAGCATCACAACTAGGCAATTCAACATGCTCAATCATCATATTCATCATAAATGGGTGGCACATCGAAGCATGTAGAAGACATAGTATCTGGTGAATCCATAATGTGACCATCATCATGCAAGCAATCATTTGTAAGATAGTCCACTAGTGGGACAAGAGAAGTACAATCACATATGTTACCTTTAGAGATCCACTCCTGTGATGTAGGTGAGGTGGCAATAGTTGACGCTTGGTAAATAGCTTCATCAACTTGATGGTACCATGTGGAGGTTTGTGTCATCATCCATCATGGCTATCGGTTTGCCCATTAGAGGTATGGACTCGTCGAGGATTGACGCTTCATCTTGTAGGAAATCTAACACCAAAGTAGAAAACACACTAGGAGTAGAGGTTAAGTCGTTAGAAATCATAGTGCCCTCACGTGCCCTCTCAACTACCTCACTCACTAAGTATTATGGCTCACTCACTCCCGGTAAGATGCTCTTGATACATCTCCAACGTATCTATAATTTTTTATTGTTCCATGCTATTATACTATCTGTTTTGGATGTTTTATATGCATTAAGATGTTGTTTTATATTATTTTTGGGACTAACCTATTAACCTAGAGCCCAGTGCTAGTTTCTGTTTTTTCCTTGTTTTTGAGCTTCGCAGAGAAGGAATACCAAACGGAATAAAACCTTTGTGACGATTTTTCTTGGACCAGAAGACACCCAGGAGACTTGAAGATTAAGTGGGAAGATCCCCGAGGTGGCCACAAGGGGGGAGGGCGCGCCCAGGGAGGTAGGGCGTGCCCCCTGCCTTGTGGGCCCCACGTGACTCCATCGACCTACTTCTTCGTCCTATATATTCACATATATCCCCAAACCACCAGAGGCATCCACGAAAACACTTTTCCACTGCCGCAACCTTCTGTTCCCATGAGATCCCATCTAGGGGCCTTTTCCGGCATCTTGCTAGAGGGGGATTCGATCACGGAGGGCTTCTACATCAACTCTATTGCCCTTCCAATGAAGCGTGAGTAGTTTACCTCAGCCTTACGGGTCCATAGCTAGTAGCTAGATGGCCTCTTATCTCTCTTTGATTCTCAATACCATGTTCTCCTCGATGTTCTTGGAGATCTATCCGATGTAATCTTCTTTTGTGGTGTGTTGTCGAGATCCAATGAATTGTGGATTTATGATCAGCTTATCTATGAATATTATTTGAATCTTCTCTGAATTCTTATATGCATGATTTGGTATCTTTGTAATTCTCTTCAAACTATCGGTTTAGTTTGGCCAACTAGATTGGTTTTTCTTGCAATGGGAGAAGTGCTTAGCTTTGGGTTCAATCTTGCAGTGTCCTTTCCCAGTGACAGTAGGGACAGCAAGGCACGTATTGTATTGTTGCCATCGAGGATAAAAATATGGGGTTTACATCATATTGCTTGAGTTTATTTCTTTACATCATGTCATCTTACTTAATGTGTTACTCTATTCTTCATGAAATTAATACTCTAGATGCAGGCAGGAGTGTCCATGTGTGGAGTAATAGTACTTGATACAGAATCCTTTCAGTGTACTTGACTTGGACATGATGCCTATATTGCAATAGATATTGTCATAATTTTGCACTTTTTTATCAATTGCACTGACCGTACTATTTGTTATCTTGAGAGAAGGCTCTGGTGAAACCTATGGCCCCCAGGTCTATTTTCCATCATATAAGTTTCCAATCTACTATTTTGCAATCTTTTACTTTCAGATCTATAAACCAAAAACCCAAAAATATTTACTTTATCTTTTGTTTAGTTTTATCTATCTCTATTAGATCTCACTTTTGGAAGTAACCATGAAGGGATTGACAACCCCTTTATCGCATTGGGTGCAAGTTGTTTGATTGTTTGTGCAGGTATTGGTGATTTGTGTGTTGTCTCCTACTGGATTGATACCTTGGTTCTCTAACTGAGGGAAATACTTATCTCTACTTTGCTGCATCACCCTTTCCTCTTCAAGGGAAAAACCAACATAAGCTCAAGAAGTAGCAAGAATAATTTCTTGCGCCGTTGCCGGGGAGATCTACACCAAGTCAAGACATACCAAGTACCCATCATAAACTCTCATCTCTTGCATTACATTATTCGCCATTTGCCTCTCATTTTCCTCTCCCCCACTTCTAAAACGATTTTGAAGAGATTTGCTTTTTCTTCACCCCTCTTCCGTTCATCTTCTTTGTTTGCTTTTTGTTTTCCGTTTGTCAGATTGGTTTGTTGCTACCATGTCCAAAATTGGGGACGTTATCGCTGAAAAGGATAGTAGTAACGATGGGGGGGACTTTGATGCTTTTGCTAATACTAATCCTCATGAAGAATCTACTATGTTGCACAATAAAAAACTTCGCACAGATAGCGGCAATATTATTGGAGAAGGGGATATTCAAGATTTCTTTACTTGTGCCAATGCACTACCCACGTTAGGTGGATCTATTCTCCATAAAACTAGTAGTCTTGCGGTGCTATATCTTTGCTCGTGGTTGAACTTGAAAGACAATTTATTCATATGCATCCATCCATACAAAGGATTTTTCTAGAGTTTTCTAATATTAAGCATTCTTCTATTAAGCGCGCTGCCACTATATTTCCAGCTCATGAGTTTAGATTTATTATGAAAGAAGCTAGTGAAATTTCATGCATTATAATGTAGATGGTGGTCGTCCTCCCATAGAGGGAATTCTCTTTAACCAAGAGGACATAATGCGTTTACAATCTCGAGATCATGTTGCTTATAATGAAAATTTAAGAAAGAGGGTCCCTATCAATGATTTAGTTGATAAGATTTCTGAACTTAATGATAATTTTGCTATACAAAACAACAGATTGGGTTTCTCTCTTGGACACAAGCTCATGACTTTTTGCCAAAAGAACACTTACAATGATGAGTTGGTCATACAATATGAGGGGCCAAAGGAGGAATAAAATTCCTCCCGAGCATGATCTTGGGGATCCTTATCCCATTAAATCTAGCCCTTTTGATTACTTTTGCTTACCTGTCAGGACCCTGACTCAATGCCACATCGATCTAGCATGTAACACCTCATATCACTTTGCGGCCTCACGCACGGTATCCCCACGGGTGTCTCCTTACCTTTGCCCGGGACCGTTTGCGCCTTTTGGCACACGTATATGACAGTGTCGCTAGCATCCATATGATAAGGAGCCCGGGCTGACATGGCTAGTCGTAAACCCAAAGTGGCACTAACTTACAGGGACAGGCATCCATGACCCAGCATCGAACGTGTCGGTCATCAGAGAGTGAATCCAGGCTGTAGCACTGGGCTAACAGGACTCCGGTGAACCGGGCTGTAGCGGGCTAACAGGACTCCGGTATTCATCGCGTGACATTTCCCCAAAGGGACAGACACAGGAACGAAGAAGGACACATGCCGGCCAGCCTAAGTGTTCTGGAGCAGTAGCAAGCTACCAGGGCTCAGTGGAAGCACTAGGAGACATTTCCCGGTAAGAGAGACTACTAAGGATAAACAACTAGATAGTCAGATCCCACACATAGCAATACACATTACACGTACGCATAACATGCAAGTATGTGTTGTACAACATGGCATCACAGCATAACTCAACAACTCATATAGATAAGGCTCAAAGAGCCATCATAGCATTTATTACAAACAGGGGTCACATGACCCAACATTCAGAGCAATCAAGCAACAAACGGAAGCATTACCTGTCTGAGTACAGACATCTAAAAATGAAAAAGGCTGAAAGCCTGACTATCTACAACGTCCGATCAAGATCGTAGCTGAGGTACAAGCTACTCGTCGAAGTCCACGAGAACACTATTAAGACCGAAGTCTCCGCTGCAAAAACATAAATAAAGCAACATGAGTACAAAGGTACTCAGCAAGACTTACATCAGATCCTATCATACATGCATTTGTGTCAAGAGGGTAATGTGGGGTTTAGTTGCAGCAAGCCAGCCTTGACTCTGTGGCTAACCTGTTCTACGACTACCAGAACTTCTTGAGGTGATATGGCGCACACGAGTCCACTAATCACCACACAATACACTACTATGGATTCATCCCCGTCTCCCTACGAGAAGGCCATCCATAGCACTCACACTTGTCTTGAGCATTTTAGAGTATCCACTTCAAGTTGTCTATGTACCATGTAAGCATCCAAGAAGTCCATAACAGCGGACCCGGCTATTCGAATAGATCATGTTAACCCTGCAGGGGTGTACTTCTTCACACACGCTCTCGCCACTTACCGCCATGTACACGTCATGTATCTCGGCAACCTTCAAGCAGAATCCTGGCGAGGGTGTCGGCCACGACCTGACTAACCACACAAGACTCTAGTCCAGGTTTATCGCCTATTCGGGTTCCATCCGCAAGGAGATCCGGCCGGGGTGTCGCTCACGGCCCCAAACGATGTGAGCAGGGTTCCCAAGCCCACCATCCGGGTGCCACTTGGAACACCGTGCCACCTGTGCCTAGTCTGTCCCAAGCCCACCCTGCCAGGTGCCACTCGGTAGAAAAATAGCACTACCTACAAACACCAGAAACTAGTTGCGACTCCTGGACAGAGATCAAGTTGGTTAATAAGCCGAGAGGGGTCGAGTTACCGGAACCCAATGTGTGGTAGTATCGAGTCATTGGACAACATACATAGAACTCAGTGCTTAAGGACGGTTCCAGTGAGACAACCCACCATGTACTCCTACATGGCCTCTCACCACTACCTTTACCAAATCGTGTTCACACACTTCACTCTCAGCATCAGAACATATCGTAACACTCCAATTCATTCCCAATGAACCAGACCTGACACAACTCTAAGCAATAGCAGGCATAGCATGGTAGGAACACAACATGGCTCAATCAACTCCTACACATGCTAGTGGGTTTCAACTATTTACTGTGGCAATGATAGGTCATGCAGAGGAATGGGTTCAACTACCGCAGCACAAAGTAGCAGATGAATCGTTGTTGTCCTAATGCAATAACTGAGAGCAGGAGCGAGAGAGTAGGATTGTATCGGAATGAACAAGGGGGGTTTGCTTGCCTGGTAAATCAACAAGGGAGGCACTGCTTCACAGAAAGGTACTCTGGAACGTCTCCGGAGCAAGACCTATCGAGAAGGAATAGTGTCGGCAATCAATAAACAAGCATATGCAACAATATGATGCATGAACATGGCATGAAGATGTGATGCTGTTTGGGCTAATGCAACTAGTACTCATTTGGTTTGAAGTCCATTTGAACCATAAGCTCAAATGCACTTCCAAAGTAGGCTCTTATATATGCCATAATGTGTTTTCCCATATTCAGCATGTATAAGTTGGTTTGTCATGCATGAAACTAGTACAGATGGATAGATTACATTTTTCTGATAATTTTTCATATATAATTTATTTCAATCTGAGCTACGGTTGAATTGATATGAATTTTTGAAGTTTAAATCAATTTCTGGAATTTCCTGAATTATTTTAATTCCAGAAAATATATATTGCGTCAGCATTGAGTAAGCATGACATCAGCAAGTCAACTGCGGCTGACTGGGTCAAACCTGACGTGTGGGGTCCACACGTCAATGTCAGGGGGTTAAACAGGGTTAGTTTAATCCTAATTAAAAAGGTTAGTGGCGCTGGGGCCCACTGTCAGTGTCAGGGGGGGTTAGTTAACGGTGATTAGCACTAAGCTAATCACCTGGCCGACGGGGCCCACCCGTCAGGCCGGCGAGGTCATCGGCGGCGACCTCTGGACGCGGCGGCGTCCGCGATACCGGCCACGGGGACGGCGTCGGAGAGCACCGGGGCGTAGCCCGGGCTCTCGCGCACCTGGAGGGGCAGGTGGGAGGAGCTGGGGAGGCCGGAGCTCGCCGGAGCAAAGCTCGCAGCGGCGGCCGGAGCTCGGCGGCTTGCGGCCGCGGCGTTGTCGGCGATCTCGGGCAGCCGGTGACGAAGACGATGGCGATGGCGGCGTTCCAGGGCGTCCGGCGCCGTGCGTCTCGTCGAGGAGGCGTAGCCCACAGCGGCGGAGCGCGTGGACACGACGGAGGAACGAGGGGGAGGCAGTGGCCGCGGCTACGGTGGACGGCGGCGATGAGCTCTGCTCGGCTGCGCGTGAGAGAGAGAGCAGAGGAGGGGGGAAGGAACGAGAGAGAGTGAGAGGGTACGGGGGGGGGCGTGGCGACTCCCGGGCGTCCAGACGAGGAGGGGAGAGGGCAGGCAGGCAGAGAGGGTGGTGGCGTGGCGCGGCGGAGCGCGCGCGCGTCGGGCACGCGCCCGTCCTCCTGTCGGGGAGGAAGACGACAGAGGGGGGGGGGGCAAGTGGGCTGGGCCGGCGCTGGCTGCTGGGCCGGCCAGGCCGCACAGGGAGGAGACCCAGGTAAGTTTCTCCTCTTTTTCTGTTTTCTAATTTTTCTGACATTTGTTTTGATTTAATTAAAATATTTAATCATTTTATTACCTTATGCCAATTTTTGCAGGAGCTAGCTATATTATTCCAGAGCTCCCCAACAGGTGGCATAATTTTTGGACATATATTAATATATATAACTAATATATTTCCAATGCAAATATTTATGCATTAATTCCAAATGCCCAAAATAAATACCTATGAGCTCTTAAAAATATTGGTTTGATTTTTATCTCTGTCCAATATTTTCAGAGAGCAACATGAGCATTTTCTTGGACCCTTTTGGAGAAATTTTTATTTGGGTCATTTCCAAAAATGATTCTGAGGGTTCCATCAATCCTCATTTCAAATTAAATGGAATTTAAACATGATGCACAAATGACTAGCTAGTCTAGGTCATACCAGACTAGGGATGTGACAACTCGCCCCCACTTGGAAGAATCTCGTCCCGAGATTCAGGGGTCGACGGAAAGAAAGCGGGGTACTCCAGTCGAAGACGATCTTCTCGCTCCCAAGTAGCTTCTCTCTCGGAATGATGAGACCACTGAACTTTGAGAAACTTGATGTTCTGACGACGGGTAACACGCTCTGCTTGATCAAGAATGCGAACCGGGTACTCTCGGTAGGTGAGGTTATCTTGAAGATCAAGTGTTTCGTGGTCCACTCCGCGGATAGGATCCGAGAAGCAACGCCTGAGTTGAGAGACGTGGAAGACATCATGAACTCGAGAAAGATGTGGGGGTAGTTCCAACTGGTAGGCAACCTCTCCTCATTTAGCGAGAATGCGAAAAGGACCAATGTAACGAGGAGCCAACTTGCCCTTGATACCGAAACGATGGGTACCCTTCAAAGGAGTAACCCGAAGGTAAGCCTTGTCGCCAATTTCGTAAGCCACTTCCTTATGACGACGGTCATACTGGCTCTTTTGACGAGATTGGGATGTTTTCAAATTCTCACGAATGATGCGAACTTGCTCTTCTGCCTCCTGGATCATGTCCGGTCCAAAGAATTGTCTTTCACCGGTTTCTGACCAGTTCAAAGGTGTTTGACATCTTCGTCCATAGAGAACCTCAAAAGGAGCTTTCTTGAGGCTGGATTGATAGCTATTGTTGTAAGCAAACTCGGCAAAAGGAAGACATTTCTCCCAATCCATACCGAATGAGATAACGCAAGCTCTAAGCATGTCTTCGAGAATTTGGTTGACCCGTTCCACCTGACCACTCGACTGAGGGTGGAAAGCGGTACTGAAGGAAAGATGGGTTCCCATGGCAGTTTGGAAACTCTCCCAGAAATGAGAAGTGAAAAGACTGCCACGGTCTGAATTGATCTCTAGTGGAACACCATGAAGTGATACTATTCGAGAAATATATAAGTCAGCGAGTTGACTAGCAGTGATACTCTCTCGAACAGGTAGGAAGTGAGCCACTTTGGAAAGACGATCAACGACTACGAAGATAGCATTATTCCCTCTCTTGGTCCTGGGAAAGCCGGTGATGAAGTCCATACCAACTTTATCCCATTTCCATTCAGGAATAGCTAAAGGCTGAAGGGTGCCAACAGGTCTTTGATGCTCTGCCTTAACACGACGACAAACGTCACATTTAGCAATGAACTCAACGATTTCTCTCTTCATCCTAGTCCACCAGAACCTCTGGCGTAGGTCGTGATACATCTTAGTACTACCGGGATGAATCGTGAGAGGAGATTCATGCGCCTCCTTGAGAATCAATTGTCGAAGATGTTGCTTCTTGGGGACCACCAGGCGGTTCCCAAAGAAAACAACACCTCGATCATCTATAGAGAAACTACCAGCAATACCCTTGGCAATGTTTCTCTTGATCCGGGTAATCCCCGTATCATGCTTCTAGGCTTCTATGATAAGATCCACAAGGGTAGGTTTCGCCACCAAGGTAGAAAGGAATCCGTGAGGAGCGATGTCAAGGTTAAGCTTACAGAATTCCTCATGGAGAAGTGGTTGGCCTTGCTGCAACATGAGATTGTTGCAATAGGATTTACGGCTTAGAGCATCAGCCATGACATTGGCTTTGCCTGGGGTGTAGGTAATCCCTAGATCATAATCTGTGATTAACTCCAACCAACGTCTTTGCCTAAGGTTCAGATCCGGTTGGGTGAAGATATACTTGAGACTCTGGTGATCGGTGTAGATCTCGCAACGTTTACCAAGAAGGTAATGTCGCCAGGTCTTGAGTGCATAGACTACGGCTGCAAGCTCTAGATCATGTGTAGGATAATTATCCTCATGTGGATGCAACTGTCAAGATGCATAGGCAATCACATGACGATCCTGCATAAGAATGCAACCTAGTCCCTGTCGTGAGGCGTCACAATAGATAACAAAGTCCTTTGTGAAATCCGGTGGCACAAGTATGGGAGCAGAAGTCAGGCGTCTTTTCAGTTCCTGAAAACTGTACTCACACTGTGGGGACCACTCGAACTTTTTATCTTTCTTGAGAAGTTCCGTGAGGGGTTTGGCTACTTTGGAGAAATTTTCAACAAAGCGGCGACAATAGCTGGCTAGACCAAGGAAACTCCTAACTTGTTTAACGGTCTCAGGTGGAGTCCAATCGAGAACAGCCTGAACTCTCTCGGGATTGACAGCAATGCCCTTACCAAAGATTACGTGGCCTAGGTAGGTCACTTCTGGCAACCAAAATTCACACTTGGAGAACTTGGCATTAAGGCGATGCTCTCTGAGTTTTTCTAACACAAGTCTAAGATGTTCGGCATGCTCTTCCTCGTTCTTCGAGTAAATAAGAATATCATCGAGGTAAACCACGACGAACTTATCTAAGTACTCCATGAAGATCGAGTTCATCAAGCGGGAGAATGTAGCTGGAGCGTTGGTTAGACCAAAGGACATGACGGTGTACTCGTACTGGCCATAACGAGTGACAAAAGCCATTTTAGGGATGTCCCCGTTTCTGATCTTGATTTGGTGGTAGCCTAACCTTAAATCCATCTTGGAGAAGACTGAGGATCCAGCGAGCTGATCATACAGATCGTTGATCCTGGGGAGCGGATATTTGTTCTTTATCGTGACCAAATTAATGGGACGATAATCTACAACCATCCGGTCCGTACCATCCTTCTTCTTGACGAAGAGGACGGATGAAACCCTTTTGCAAGGACTCATCAAGTTGTTTCTTAAGCTCGGCTAGTTCTAAGGGTGCCATCTTGTAAGGTCTTCTGGAGATTGGAGCAGTTCCTGGAATAAGATCTATGACAAACTCTACATCTCTGTCAGGTGGAACACCTGGCAGTTCCTCTGGAAAGACATCTGGAAAGTCACGGACTACCGGGATATCTTCAAGGTCTGGAAGAGGGCTGGCATTAAGAGAATAGAGCTGACGCTTTGCAACTCTAGTGGAGACGGTGACTATCTTGCCAGATGGGTGTGTAAGCTGAACAGATCTGGTGTAACAATCAATCTTGGCATGATGAGCTGTCATCCAGTCCATACCCAAGATGATGTTAATATCTGAGGACTTGAGGGCTACAAGTGATGCCAGAAATACAAGTCTATCAACAAGGATTTTGTTACCATGGCTTACACTAGAGGTTTGCCATTTGGATCCGGGAGTTTGAATGACTAGTGGAGAGGGCATATCACAAAATGACATGTTGTGCAAGTTAGCATAGCTCTCGGAAATGAAGGAGTGAGATGCTCCAGTATCGAATAGAACTGATGCTGGGTGACAATTGACAAGGAGTGTACCAAGAACGACATCCGGATCATCATGAGCGTCTTTAGCTGAGACGTGATGCACACGTCCACGTTCAGTGGGGGCTGACTTGACATTGATCATCTTGCGTGATGGCTTAACACAGCCAACAGTCTTCTCGGGCTGGGGTGGAGCATAACTAGTCTGAGAGCAGTCACGTGCATAGTGTCCTGGCTTTCCGCATGTGAAGCAAGTCCCTGAGGTTGGACGTGGACCCGCACTAACAAACGGTCTACCAGTAGGCCTGGGTGGGACATATGGCTGAGATGGGGGAGGCACCACATGGGATGGCCTCGGTGCATAACCGAAAGGAATACCGGAGTTTGGAACCCAAATCCGGCGCTTCTGAGAACTAGAACCGGAGGAAGATCCCAAATCACGGGTGTGCTTACGAGACTCCTCGTAAGTGAGCTGAGCTGTCTCTGCATTAATGGCCTTGTTCACAAGGACTTGGAATGTATCACAATGATGCAGGTGGAGATCACGACGCAACTTGGGGTTGAGACCCTTCCGGAACCTAGCCTGCTTCTTGGCGTCCGTGGACACTTCTTCTGTGGCATAGCGAGCGAGGTTCTCAAACTCTCTACTATAAGCATCAACAGTCATCTTACTCTGAGTGAAACTACAGAACTCTTCTCTCTTGCGATCGATGAGGGCCTCAGGAATGTGATGCTCGCGAAAAGTCTCAGTGAAATCCTTCCGTGTAGGAATCTGGCCAGCTGGAAGCATAGCCTCATAGTTCTTCCACCAAAGACTAGCAGGACCTTCCAGGTGGTATGTGGCATAAGTGACCTTGTAATCTTAAGCTACGCTCGCGGAACGCAGCTTATGAGTGATGCTACGGAGCCAGTTATCTGCATCGAGTGGCTCGATGGAATGATGAAAGGTAGGTGGGTGCAAGCGAATGAAGTCATGAATGGTCGCAGACTTATTGGACTAATGTGCACTGTTCTCCTCGATACGTGCCAACAAACGGTTAGACTCACGCTTGTTCGTCTCCATTTCTAACATGAACTCTGTCAACGAAGACGGGTCGGGAGGATCCTCATTCCTACCATCTCCATGGTTCTGGCTACGAATAATAGAACTTGATGACATCCTGAGAAACGAAACCAGGGACGGAGTCAGCATCAACTATAGACTGTAGAATGTAGGACAAGGAATTAGTATCTCTCGAACTCCTAGGAAATTCCGGCAGCATAATGGCAGTAAAATGCTCAGAATGAGACATCCTACTAAAAATGGGGTGGTAACATACTCATCAGCATTACTCAAGGTTCTGAGATCATACTAAACAGACTACACCGGAAATACTCAAAACTGGGGTATGACTCTGATCAACCAATCCTATGGGACTACGGAGTAGTAACACGTGATCCTGATAGACGGAAGAGAATGCCTAGTTCCTTAACCCCGTAGAAGGATAGGACGACTCAGATCAGAAGGCCATGAGGTAAAGGAGTAAAAGGAGCCTTACGTTCCTTCCCACAATCAATTCCCTTACATAACTAAAGAATTTCTAGACTCAACTTCGACCAGTTTGGCTTGGTAATCCTACAGGCAGTCAGGCTCTGATACCAAGGCTGTCAGGACCCCGACTCAATGCCACATCGATCTAGCATGTAACACCTCATATCACTTTGCGGCCTCACGCACGGTATCCCCACGGGTGTCGCCTTACCTTTGCCCGGGACTGTTTGCGCCTTTTGGCACACGTATATGACAGTGTCGCTAGAATCCATATGATAAGGAGCCTGGGCTGACATGGCTAGTCGTAAACCCAAAGTGGCACTAACTTACAGGGACAGGCATCCATGACCCAGCATCGAACGTGTCGGTCATCAGCGAGTGAATCCAGGCTGTAGCACTGGGCTAACAGGACTCCGGTGAACCGGGCTGTAGCGGGCTAACAGGACTCCGGTATTCATCGTGTGACATTTCCCCGAAGGGACAGACACAGGAACGAAGAAGGACACATGCCGGCCAGCCTAAGTGTTCCGGAGCAGTAGCAAGCTACCAGGGCTCAGTGGAAGCACTAGGAGACATTTCCCGGTAAGAGAGACTACTAAGGATAAACAACTAGATAGTCAGATCCCACACATAGCAATACACATTACACGTACGCATAACATGCAAGTATGTGTTGTACAACATGGCATCACAGCATAACTCAACAACTCATATAGATAAGGCTCAAAGAGCCATCATAGCATTTATTACAAACAGGGGTCACATGACCCAACATTCAGAGCAATCAAGCAACAAACGGAAGCATTACCTGTCTGAGTACAGACATCTAAAAATGAAAAAGGCTGAAAGCCTGACTATCTACAACGTCCGATCAAGATCGTAGCTGAGGTACAAGCTACTCGTCGAAGTTCACGAGAACACTATTAAGACCGAAGTCTCCGCTGCAAAAACATAAATAAAGCAACATGAGTACAAAGGTACTCAGCAAGACTTACATCAGATCCTATCATACATGCATTTGTGTCAAGAGGGTAATGTGGGGTTTAGTTGCAGCAAGCCAGCCTTGACTCTGTGACTAACCTGTTCTACGACTACCAGAACTTCTTGAGGTGATATGGCGCACACGAGTCCACTAATCACCACACAATACACTACTATGGATTCATCCCCGTCTCCCTACGAGAAGGCCATCCATAGCACTCACACTTGTCTTGAGCATTTTAGAGTATCCACTTCAAGTTGTCTATGTACCATGTAAGCATCCAAGAAGTCCATAACCGCGGACCCGGCTATTCGAATAGATCATGTTAACCCTGCATGGGTGTACTTCTTCACACACGCTCTCGCCACTTACCGCCATGTACACGTCATGTATCTCGGCAACCTTCAAGCGGAAGCCTGGCGAGGGTGTCGGCCACGACCTGACTAACCACACAAGACTCTAGTCCAGGTGTATCGCCTATTCGGGTTCCATCCACAAGGAGATCCGGCCGGGGTGTCGCTCACGGCCCCAAACGATGTGAGCAGGGTTCCCAAGCCCACCATCCGGGTGCCACTTGGTACACCGTGCCACCTGTGCCTAGTCTGTCCCAAGCCCACCCTGCCGGGTGCCACTCGGTAGAAAAATAGCACTACCTACAAACACCAGAAACTAGTTGCGACTCCTGGACAGAGATCAAGTTGGTTAATAAGCCGAGAGGGGTCGAGTTACCGGAACCCAATGTGTGGTAGTATCGAGTCATTGGACAACATACATAGAACTTAGTGCTTAAGGACGGTTCCAGTGAGACAACCCACCATGTACTCCTACATGGCCTCTCACCACTACCTTTACCAAATCGTGTTCACACACTTCACTCTCAGCATCAGAACATATCGTAACACTCCCATTCATTCCCAATGAACCAGACCTGACACAACTCTAAGCAATAGCAGGCATAGCATGGTAGGAACACAACATGGCTCAATCAACTCCTACACATGCTAGTGGGTTTCAACTATTTAATGTGGCAATGACAGGTCATGCAGAGGAATGGGTTCAACTACCGCAGCACAAAGTAGCAGATGAATCGTTGTTGTCCTAATGCAATAACTGAGAGCAGGAGCGAGAGAGTAGGATTGTATCGGAATGAACAAGGGGGGTTTGCTTGCCTGGTAAATCAACAAGGGAGGCACTGCTTCACAGATAGGTACTCTGGAACGTCTCCGGAGCAAGACCTATCGAGAAGGAATAGTGTCGGCAATCAATAAACAAACATATGCAACAATATGATGCATGAACATGGCATGAAGATGTGATGCTATTTGGGCTAATGCAACTAGTACTCATTTGGTTTGAAGTCCATTTGAACCATAAGCTCAAATGCACTTCCAAAGTAGGCTCTTATATATGCCATAATGTGTTTTCCCATATTCAGCATGTATAAGTTGGTTTGTCATGCATGAAACTAGTGCAGATGGATAGATTACATTTTTCTGATAATTTTTCATATATAATTTATTTCAATCTGAGCTACGGTTGAATTGATATGAATTTTTGAAGTTTAAATCAATTTCTGGAATTTCCTGAATTATTTTAATTCCAGAAAATATATATTGCGTCAGCATTGAGTAAGCATGACGTCAGCAAGTCAACTGCGGCTGACTGGGTCAAACCTGACGTGTGGGGTCCACACGTCAGTGTTAGGGGGTTAAACAGGGTTAGTTTAATCCTAATTAAAAAGGTTAGTGGCGCTGGGGCCCACTGTCAGTGTCAGGGGGGGTTAGTTAATGGTGATTAGCACTAAGCTAATCACCTGGCTGACGGGGCCCACCCGTCAGGCCGGCGAGGTCATCGGCGGCGACCTCTGGACGCGGCGGCGTCCGCGATACCGGCCACGGGGACGGCGTCGGAGAGCACCGGGGCATAGCCCGGGCTCTCGCACACCTGGAGGGGCAGGTGGGAGGAGCTGGGGAGGCCGGAGCTCGCCGGAGCAAAGCTCGCGGCGGCGGCCGGAGCTCGGCGGCTTGCGGCCGCGGCGTTGTCGGCGATCTCGGGCAGCCGGTGACGAAGACGATGGCGATGGCGGCGTTCCAAGGCGTCCGGCGCCGTGCGTCTCGTCGAGGAGGCGTAGCCCACAGCGGCGGAGCGCGTGGACACGACGGAGGAACGAGGGGGAGGCAGTGGCCGCGGCTACGGTGGATGGCGGCGATGAGCTCTGCTCGGCTGCGCGCGAGAGAGAGAGCAGAGGAGGGGGAAGGAACGAGAGAGAGTGAGAGGGTACGGGGGGGCGTGGCGTCTCCCGGGCGTCCAGACGAGGAGGGGAGAGGGCAGGCAGGCAGAGAGGGAGGTGGCGTGGCGCGGTGGAGCGCGCGCGCGTCGGGCACGCGCCCGTCCTCCTGTCGAGGAGGAAGACGACAGAGGGGGGGGGCAAGTCGGCTGGGCCGGCGCTGGCTGCTGGGCCGGCCAGGCCGCACAGGGAGGAGGCCCAGGTAAGTTTCTCCTCTTTTTCTGTTTTCTATTTTTTCTGACATTTGTTTTGATTTAATTAAAATATTAAATCATTTTATTACGTTATGCCAATTTTTGCAGGAGCTAGCTATATTATTCCAGAGCTCCCCAACAGGTGGCATAATTTTTGGACATATATTAATATATATAACTAATATATTTCCAATGCAAATATTTATGCATTAATTCCAAATGCCCAAAATAAATACCTATGAGCTCTTAAAAATATTGGTTTGATTTTTATCTCTGTCCAATATTTTCAGAGAGCAACATGAGCATTTTCTTGGACCCTTTTGGAGAAATTTTTATTTGGGTCATTTCCAAAAATGATTCTGAGGGTTCCATCAATCCTCATTTCAAATTAAATGGAATTTAAACATGATGCACAAATGACTAGCTAGTCTAGTTTATACCAGACTAGGGATGTGACATTACCACAAAGAAAACTTGCTGCTAAACAAAGGGAGTGATGGAGTCCTGGATTAGGGGGTGTCCGGATGGCCGAACTAAGACCTCTGGCCGGACTCCCGGACTATGAAGATAAAAGATTGAAGACTCCGTCCCGTGTCCGGATGGGACTTCCCTTGGCGTGGAAGGCAAGCTTGGCGATACAATATGAAGATCTCCTCCCATTGTAACCGACTCTGTGTAACCCTAGCCCTCTCCGGTGTCTATATAAACCGGAGAGTTTTAGTCCATAGGACGAACAACAATCATACCATAGGCTAGCTTCTAGGGTTTAGCCACTCCGATCTCGTGGTAGATCTACTATTGTACTACCCATATCATCAATATTAATCAAGCAGGAGTAGGGTTTTACCTCCATCGAGAGGGCCCGGACCTGGGTAAAAACATCATGTCTCTTGTCTCCTGTTACCATCCGCCTAGACGCACAGTTCGGGACCCCCTACCCGAGATCCGCCTGTTTTGACACCGACATTGGTGCTTTCATTGAGAGTTCCTCTGTGTCGTCGCCTTTAGGCCCGATGGCTTCTTCGCTCGTCAATCGCGATGCGGTCCGGGATGAGACTTTTCTTCCCGGACAGATCTTTCTATTCGGCGGCTTCGCACTACGGGCCGACTCGTTCGGCCATCTGGAGCAGATCAAAAGCTACGCCCCTGGCCATCAGGTCAGGTTTGGAAGCTTAAACTACACGGCCGACATCTGCGGGGACTTGATCTTTGACGGATTCGAGCCACGATCGGGCGCGCCGCACTGTCACGATGGGCATGATTTAGCTCTGTCATCGGACAACACCCAGAGCATCGCTCAGGTGTCCGCTCCAACCATTAGCTCGGAGCCCACTGCACCAGTCGGGGACGGACGGTTGGATGCCGCCCCGGAAGCTGCAACCTCTACGGTGATAGAGCCGGATACCAGCCTAGTCCCTCGCAAGGCCCGTGACTCCAAGGTGCCGGACTCCGATCTGGACTCCGTAAATCCTGCACCTCTTCCGATTAAGCCCGATTGGGCTCCGGTCATGGAGTTCACTGCCGCGGATGTCTTTCAGCACTCGCCTTTCGGCAATATCCTGAATTCATTAAAGTCTCTCTCTTTGTCAGGAGAGCCCTGGCCGAACTACGGCCAACATGGTTGGGATGCGGACGACAAAGAAATTCGTAGCCCACCCACCACCCACTTAGTAGCCACTGTCGACGATTTAACCGACATGCTCGACTTTGACTCCGAAGACATCGACGGCATGGACGCCGATGAAGGAGACGATCAAGAACCAGCACCTATAGGGAATTGGAAAGCCACCTCGTCATATGACATATACATGGTGGACACCCCTAAAGCGGGGGATGGCGAGGAGAAAACGGAGGATGACCCCTCCAAGAAGCAACCCAAGCGCCAACGTCAGCGGCACCGCTCTAAGTCCCGCCAAAGCAAAATCGGCGATTCCGGCACCAGAGATAACAACACGCCGGACAGTGCCGATGACAACCCCCTCCAGCAGGATTCAGTGCAGGAGGACGAAGGAGCCAGCCCTCATGAGAGAGCGGCCGACAAAGAGGATGAGGACGACAATTACATGCCTCCCTCCGAAGACGAGGCAAGCCTCAACGACGACGAATTCGTCGTACCAGAGGATCCCGTTGAACAAGAGCGTTTCAAACGCAGGCTCGTAGCGACGGCAAGTAGCCTCAAGAAGAAACAGCAGCAACTTAGAGCTGACCAAGACTTGCTAGCCGACAGATGGACCGAAGTCCTGGCGGCCGAAGAGTATAAACTAGAACGCCCATCCAAGAGCTACCCAAAGCGCAGGCTGCTACCCCAACTTGAGGAGGAAGCAACTAAACCTACATCACCAGCATATGATGTGCCTGATCGGCCACCTCATGGCCACGATAGAGAGGCCTTCAGGCCCTCAACCCAAGCCGCACCCCGACACCGCTCAAAACATACCAGAGTACGGGGAGATGCAACAGACCTGTGAGACATCTTGGAGAATAAGGCAAGGCAAACAAGATCGATCTATGGATTGCATGGGCACCCCGCTTCACGTGACGCTAGCCGTCACGCCGGACATAATAAGTATGGCCCGGCCGAATACAACAGACCAAGCTCGTCCGAGCTGCATCATGATATAGCCCAATACAGGGGCGCCGCACACCCACTATGCTTCACAGACGAAGTAATGGATCATCAAATCCCCGAGGGCTTCAAACCCGTAAACATCGAATCATACGATGGCACAACAGATCCTGCGGTATGGATCAAGGATTATCTCCTTCATATCCACATGGCCCGTGGTGATGATCTACAGGCCATCAAATACCTCCCGCTCAAGCTTAAAGGACCAGCTCGACATTGGCTTAACAGCCTGCCAGCAGAGTCAATTAGTTGTTGGGAGGACCTGGAATCCGCATTCCTTGACAACTTCCAGGGCACGTATGTGTGACCACCAGACGCCGATGACCTAAGCCACATAATCTAGCAGCTAGAGGAATCGGCCAGACAATTCTGGACACGGTTCCTAACCAAGAAAAACCAAATAGTCGATTGTCCGGACGCCGAGGCCCTTGCAGCCTTCAGGCACAACATCCGAGACGAATGGCTTGCCCGGCACCTAGGACAGGAAAAACCGAAATCTATGGCAGCCCTCACGACACTCATGACCCGCTTCTGTGCGGGATAAGACAGCTGGCTAGCTCGTAGCAATAACATAACCAAGAGCCCCGGCAATTCGGATACCAAGGATAACAACGGCAGGTCGCGTCGCAACAAGCATAAGTGCCGCATTAACGGTGACAATACTGAAGATACGGCAGTCAATGCCGGATTCAGAGGCTCTAAACCGGGTCAGCGGAAGAAGCCATTCAAAAGAAACCCTCAGGGCCCATCCAGCTTAGACCGGATACTCGATCGCTCATGCCAGATACACGGCACCCCCGAACAGCCATCCAATCACACCAACAGGGATTGTTGGGTGTTCAAGCAGGCAGGCAAGTTAAGTGCCGAGACCAGAGACAAGGGGCTACATAGCGATGACGAGGAGGGGCCCCGGCCGCCGAACAACAAAGGACAGAAGGGATTTCCCCTGCAAGTTCGGAAGGTGAACATGATATACGCAACCTACATCCCCAAAAGGGAGCAGAAGCGTGCTCTCAAGGACGTCTATGCGCTGGAGCCAGTCGCCCCAAAGTTCAACCCATGGTCCTCCTGCCCGATCACCTTCGATCGAAGGGACCATCCCACCAGCATCCGTCACGGCGGATTCGCCGCACTGGTCCTAGACCTAATTATCGATGGATTTCACCTTACCAGAGTCCTAATGGATGGCGACAGTAGCCTGAACCTGCTTTACCCGGACACAGTGCGAAAAATGGGCATCGATCCTTCAAGGATTAAACCCACAAAGACAACCTTCAAAGGTGTCATACCAGGGGTAGAAGCCAGCTGTACAGGCTCGGCTACAGTCGAGGTGGTCTTCGGATCCCCAGATAACTTCCAGAGCGAGGAGTTAATCTTCGACATAGTCCCATTCCGCAGCGGCTATCACGCCCTGCTTGGACGAACCGCATTTGCAAAATTCAATGCGGTGCCGCACTACGCATATCTCAAGCTCAAGATGCCAGGACCTCGCGGAGTCATCACGGTAAACGGAAACACCGAACGCTCTCTCCGAACGGAGGAGCACACGGCAGCCCTAGCGGCGGAAGTACAGAGTAGCCTCTCAAGGCAGTTCTCCAATCCATGCGTCAAACGTCCGGACAACATCAAGCGAGCCCGAAGTAACCTACAACAAATCCGGCTGGCACGTTCCGAGCAAGCATAGCAGTGCGGCCCCAACCCCAACCCCCGCCAAACGGCGATACTGGAACCACGCGTACATAATTACGCCTTAGAGATACCATGGGCATAAGGGGAGGGGCACAACAACGGCACGCCCAGAATGCGGCTTAACCACACTAAGGGGCTCCCTATTTCGTCGTTTTCCTTTTCACACACTTTCAGGACCCAACTATTTGGAAGGCCTGTCCGGCAATACAGTCGCCGAACCCACGATGCAACAGCCAGGGAGAGAGCAAGCCACGTCAAAAGTCCAGGTGGTCTCTATAACGAGTTTAATACCTGTTTTACTTACAATCCCGCAGCTTGCCCCTGGAGGGCAATATCTCAAATACTCCCATCTCTTGCTTACCGCACTTCTTGTATCGTTCTGCTTTCGCAGCAGCCCCTTTTTTAATAAACAATATATAGCTCTTACCTATTATTGTACTTATCTATTTTTATATACAAATATGTTCAGTCATGACATTCTGCAACCGTACACTTTGGTGCGGACAATACACCAGGGGCTTACAACACCCCATAACATGGTGTGAGAAGACCAAACACTCTCACGAGTGCGGCACCCCGAACTTATAGCACTATATGCATCGGCTCCGAATCATGTCTTTGGTCAATAGTTGGGTTTTCCAGGCTCCCATGTTTTGGTACCTTACGTTCCGCATTGTTGGCTAAGGTAGCGTTGGGAGAACTACTGCGATTGTGCCCCAGTTGAGCTGGGTTAACACCTCAGTAGAGAAAGCTAAAACTGACTGTCATGATAGTGCAAGAGACTGGTCGCTGTTCGCGAGGTTTCTTCGAGTCCTTAAAGACTTATGCCGCTTCGAGCGAGGAACCGGACTTATCCGGCCTAGGCGTGGATAGCACCCCGAACTCGGTCTTCCGCATACTAGGGGCTTCGCCGAAATTTAAAGTTATAGAATTCTATGGCTAAGTGAGAGTGATAAAGCATTATAGGTCCGACGGCCTGGTTCGTTGTGCTGAACGCCTCCCTAGATGGACCCAAGAATGGGAACAAGAGCGCTCAGGTTTATCCCGAACACCCCAGCGCTCGTGGCATGGGGGTCGAAGCCGACGACTTGCATCTCTCAGATTTGATAAACGGCCGCACAGAAGGTAATATTTTAAATTAACAAGCGTTGCTTAACGCATATGAACAAAGCTTCAGTGTACAGGATAACAAATGTGAGTCTACTCAAAAATTACATCTTTGGAGCACTCATCCGCTATACGGCGGGCACCCTTTAAAACGCCATTATAATACATCTCGGGCATACGATACTCCTTGCCCGGCGGTGGCGCGTCCGTCAACAGCTTCTCCGCATCTAGCTTGCTCAGTGCACCTTAGCACGGGCAAGGGCCCGACGGGCACCTTCAATACAAACAGAGCGCTTGACGACCTCAATCCACGGACATGCGTCCACCAGCCGCCGCACCAGACTGAAGTAGCTCCCAGGCATGACTTCTCCAGGCCACAGCCGAGCTATGAGGCCCTTCATGGCCTGTTCGACCACCTTGTGAAGCTCGACCAGCTGCTTCAGCTGGTCGCTCAGGGGCACCGGATGTTCGGCCTCAGCATACTGAGACCAGAACACTTTTTCCGTCGAGCTCCCCTCTTTGGCTCGGTAGTATGTGGCGGCATCAGACACACTACGGGGCAGATCGGCGAACGCTCCTGGAGAGCTCCGGATTCGGGTAAGTAGCAGATAATTAACTTTTATATTTTGCTTTGCATAAAGAATGCCTTACCCGCCGCTCTCTTCTTCATCGCCTCGATCTCCTGAAGGGCCTTCTGGGCTTCGGCCTTAGCGGTCTTGGCACTCTCAAGAGCCAAGGCAAGCTCGGACTCTCGAGTCTTCGAGTCACGCTCCAAACTCTCGTGTTTTTCCACAAGAGCCTGGAGCTCTTGCTGCACCTCCGCCTTCCGTGCCTCCTGCTTCTCTCGCTCGGTGCACTCCAAGGCCGCACTCTCTTCGGCCTCGGAGACCGCCTCTTTCAGGGTCGCCACCTCGGTCGTGGCTCCTGCAACATTAACGTTGGTCCTGTTCTTATTTTGCAACCAAGTATTTCTATATACATTTACAGGAGGTACTATGTACCCTCTTTATCCCCGAGCTGCTTCTTGGCACGGCCGAGCTCGCTCTCGGACCGCTCGAGGCTTTCCTTCAATGCATTAACCTCTGCAGTCAGTGCGGCAGAGGTCAGCAGCGCAGCCTGCATTCCCATATTGACATATTTCTATTAAACTCCTGCGTATATCTTTTTAGATCCTCAGCTCGGCTTTTCTTTCCGAACACCGAACTGAGCATCAGGGGCTACTGTCTATGCGGTAATATTTTTTATATATGTTTTTGAAAACATACCTCAAAGCCCGTTAACAGACTTGTGCAGGCTTCCGTCAGCCCGCTCCTGGCGGATTGAACCTTCTAAATCACCGCACTCATAACAGTGCGGTGTTCCTCGTCGATGGAGGCGCCATTAAGCACCTCCAGCAAATTGTCCGGCGCTTCCGGGTGGACGGAAGTCGCCGGCGTCGTAGGCGCCCTTCTTATGAAGGCGCCTCCTGTCGGACTCTGGAACCGCTGATGGTTCCGGAGCAGTGTCCGGCCCAGGGCCGGACTTAGATCCCTCCGGAGCTTTACCCCCTTTGGGCCTGGAGTCCGGACGGCCTCCTTGTGGCGTCTCCAGGACCACCTCCTCCTGGTTTTGTCCCCTACGGGACTCCACCTCAGCATCGTCTGTAGGGAGAGGGGAGGAGGCCGTCGGAAGTGAAGCGCTATTCACGTCCGACGAATTCAGAGAGCCGCTCGACGAATCGCCAAGCTGAGCTCTGGGCGGATTGCATGATTAGATTCGGCGTTAGAAGCTATAGAATAATAAAGGAGTGCAATAAGTCATTCGGGTAGCCGGACACTTACGATTTTGCCAGGGGCTTGACC
>NC_041393.1:292135392-292217226 GCF_002162155.2 Triticum dicoccoides
GCGTCGGGGGCGTAGTCCGGCAGAAGGGTCTTCCCCTTCTTGGACCCTCCGGCTTCCCCAGTTGGGGCGGCCTTTCTTTTCTTTCCTCCCCCCGTTGGAGGGGGAGAGGCATATTCTTCTTCTTCCTCCTCCTCGTCTTCAGAAGCGGAGGGTGTGTTGGGGTTGTCAGGCAAATCCGACGCCACCGGGCACCGGGAACTCTTTCGGGTACCCGCGGCCTTCTCCTTGGCCTTCTTCTCCGGCACCACGTGAGGTGCCGGAACCAATAGCTTTTCTAATTGCGCGTCTGCTGGGCCTTCGGGCAAAGGAGCCGGACAGTCAAACTTTCCGGATGTCCTCTTCCAGTCCTGTCAAAGGAACGGGAGTTTAGATCCCACATAAAGTCACACTATGAAATTCGGGTATCCCGTAAGGGACTAAATGTAAGCTTACTTCGGAGGCTTGACGTTTGGCGCGGAATCCGCGGTCCTCGGTGATGGCAGGGGAGACCTCGGAACTCTTGAAAAGCACCTTCTAGGCGTCCTCGTGCTTCGTTTCGAAGAGCCGGGATAGAGTCTGGTGCTGGGCCAGGTCGAACTCCCACAAATTGAAGTCCCGTCGTTGACACAGGAGGATTCGACGGAAGAGCATAACCTGGACCACATTGACAAGCTTGACCTTCTTGGTCACCAGGTCTCGGGCGCAGGTTTGGAGTCCGGTCACCTCTTCCGGATTGCCCCACGACAGGCCCATCTCTTTCCAAGATATGAGCCAGGTGGGGATGCCGAATCGAAATTTGAGGGCCGCTGCCCACTCAGGGTCACGCGGCTCGGTGATATAAAACCACCCCGATTGCCACCCTTTGATGATTTCCACGAAGGCACCCTCGAGCCAGGTGACGTTGGCTATCTTGCCCACCATGGCACCTCCGCATTCCGCTTGTCGGCCTTTCACAACCTTCGGCTTGATGCTGAAGATCTTCAGCCGTAGGCCAAAGTGGGGCTGGATGCGGAAGAAGGCCTCACACACGACGATAAACGTCGAGATATTGAGGATGAAGTTCGGGGCCAGATCGTGGAAGTCCAGGCCGTAGTAGAACATGAGCCCTCGGACGAACGGGTGAAGAGGAAAACCCAGTCCGTGGAGGAAATGGGGAAGAAAAACAACCCTCTCATGGGGCCTGGGGGTGGGGATGAGTTGCCCCACATCTGGAAGTCGGTGCGCGATGTCGTTAGACAAGTATCCGGCCTTCCTTAGTTTTTTGATTTGCCCCTCCGTGATGGAGGAGGCCATCCATCTACCTCCCGCTCCGAAAATGGTTGGAGAAGGTTGAGGTGGGAAGTGCAGGCTTGGGCGCTGGAGCTCGAGCACGCAGGGACGGGTAAGCGGAGGAGGAAGAAGGTGTGAATGGTAAGGGCGGATTCTTATCCCCTTATATGGGCGGCCAAAACTATGAGCCCCCCACCGGCCTAATAAAATTCGCTTATCTCCCAAGCGCCGCGGTTAATGGAGCGGTTGGGTTACCCACACCCGTATTGATGAGAATCCTGGAATAAGGGGACACGGTCTCTGCTTTGACAAGACATGCCAAGGAAACTGCCTCGCTAAACGCGCTGAGGTGGAACAATAAAATGAATAAAAGCATGGTCGTGGCATGATGTCACGCCGCGGAATACGTCAGCAGATCCGATTAACGCAAATATTATTCTCTCTACGGTGGAATGTGGAACTTATTTTGCATAGCCGGACACTACCCTGGTGTTCAACATCTTCTATGAAATATTCGGAGGAGGAACCCGCCTTGCAATGCCGAAGACAACTTGCGCGCCGGACTCATCGTCATTGAAGCCTGGTTCAGGGGCTACTGAGGGAGTCCTGGATTAGGGGGTGTCCGGATGGCCGGACTAAGACCTCTGGCCGGACTCCTGGACTATGAAGATACAAGATTGAAGACTCCGTCCCGTGTCCGGATGGGACTTTCCTTGGCGTGGAAGGCAAGCTTGGCGATACGATATGAAGATCTCCTCCCATTGTAACCGACTCTGTGTAACCCTAGCCCTCTCCGGTGTCTATATAAACCGGAGAGTTTTAGTCCGTAGGACGAACAACAATCATACCATAGGCTAGCTTCTAGGGTTTAGCCACTCCGATCTCGTGGTAGATCTACTCTTGTACTACCCATATCATCAATATTAATCAAGCAGGAGTAGGGTTTTACCTCCATCAAGAGGGCCCAAACCTTGGTAAAAACATCGTGTCCCTTGTCTCCTGTTACCATCCGCCTAGACGCACAGTTCGGGACCCCCTACCCGAGATCCGCCGGTTTTGACACCGACAGGGAGTATGAGATGATTTTTTGATATTTGCCTTATAATTACTATGACAATACCTAGATCTATTTGTGTTTTATGCCTAGCTAAGGGCGTTAAACAATAGCGCTTGTTGGGAGGCAACCCAATTTTCTTTTTGTTCTTTGCTTTTTGTTCCTGTTTTGCTTTGAATAACTCATCTAGCCTATGGTTAGGTGTGGTTTTGTGTTTTAGTTAGTGTTTATGCCAACTAAGACCTTTATTGAAAAACAGAAACTTTTGCGCCCAGGAAAATAATTTTCATAATTCACAGAAGCGTGATTTTGATCTTATTATTTTTGGACAATATTGGTACAAAAATTATCCAGGTTTTCCTAATTATTCAGAATTTTTCGAGTTACATAAGTATTCGAGAGTTACAGATTGCTTCAGACTGTTCTGTTTTTGACAGATTCTGTTTTCTTTGTGTTGTTTGCTTATTTTGATGAATCTGTGGGTAGTATCAGGGGGTATTAACCATGGAGAGGTTGGAATACATTAGATATTACACCAATATAAACAAATAATGAGGTCACAACAGTACCAAAAGTGGTAATTTATTTTCTTATACTAACGGAGCTTATGAGTTTTTCTGTTGAGTTTTGTGTTGTGAAGTTTTCAAGTTTTGGGTAAGGATTTGATGGACTATGGAATAAGGAGTGGCAAGAGCCTAAGCTTGGGGATGCCCAAGGCACCCAAATGTAATATTCATGGACAACCAAGAGCCTAAGCTTGGGGATGCCCCGAAAGGCATCCCCTCTTTCATCTTCGTGTATCGATAACTTTACTTGAGACTATATTTTTATTAACCACATGATATGTGTTTTGCTTGGAGCGTCCTGTATGATTTGAGTCTTTGATTTTTAGTTTGATACAATCATCCTTTCTGTACACACCTTTTGAGAGGGACACATATGAATCGTGATTTATTAGAATACTCTATGTGCTTCATTTATATCTTTTAAGCTAGGTAATTTTGCTCTAGTGCTTCACTTATATATTTTTAGAGGACGGCGGTGGCTTTATTTTATAGAAATTGTTGAACTCTCATGCTTCACTTATATTATTTTGAGAGTCTCTAAATAGCATAATTTTCTTTGGTTATAAATTTAGTCCTAATATGATAGACATCCAAGAGGAGTATAATAAAAACTTCCATATAAAGTGCATTGAATACTATAAGAAGTTTGATTCCTTATGATTGTTTTGAAATATAAAGATGGTGATATTACACTCATGCTAGTGAGTAATTATGGATTATATAAATACTTGTGTTGAAGTTTGTGATTCCTGTAGCATGCACGTATGTTGAACTGTTATGTGATGAAGTCGGAGCATGATTTATTTATTGATTGTCTTCCTTATGAGTGGCGGTCGGGGACGAGCGATGGTCTTTTCCTAACAATATATCCCCCTAGGAGCATGAGCGTAGTACTTTCATTGACTAATAGATTTTTGCAATAAGTATGTGAGTTCTTTATGAGTAACGTTGAGTCCATGGATTATACGCACTCTCCCTCCACCATTGCTAGCCTCTCTAGTACCACGCAACTTTCGCCGGTACCATACACCCACGATGTACCTTCCTCAAAACAACCACCATACCTACCTATTATCGCATTTGGATAGCCATTCCGAGATATATTGCCATGCAACTTTCCCCCGTTCCGTTTATTATGACACGCTTCATCATTGTCATATTGCTTTGCATGATCATGTAGTTGACATCGTATTTGTGGAAAAGAAACCATTCATAATTCTGTCATACATGTCACTCTTGATTCATTGCACATCCCGATACACTTCTGGAGGCATTCATATATAATCATATTTTGTTCTAAATATCGAGTTGTAATTCTTGAGTTGTAAGTAAATAAAAGTGTGATGATCTTCATTATTAGAGAATTCTTACATGTGAGGAAAGGATGATGGAGATTATGATTCCCCCACAAGTCGGGATGAGACTCCGGACAAAAAAAGGAGGCAAAAAAAAGAGAAGGCCCAATACAATAAAAGAGAAATAAAAGAGAGAAGAGGCAATGTTACTATCCTTTTACCACACTTGTGCTTCAAAGTAGCACCATGATCTTCATGATAGAGAGTCTCCTATGTTGTCACTTTCATATACTAGTGGGAATTTTTCATTATAGAACTTGGCTTGTATATTCCAATGATGGGATTCCTAAAATTGCCCTAGGTCTTCGTGAGCAAGCGAGTTGGATGCACACCCGCTTAGTTTCTTTTTGAGCTTTCATAAACTTATAGCTCTGGTGCATCTGTTGCATGGAAATCCCTACTCACTCACATTGATATCTATTGATGGGCATCTCCATAGCCCGTTGATACGCCTAGTTGATGTGATAATATCTCCTTCTTTTTGTGTTCTCCACAACCACCATATTCTATTCCACCTATAGTGCTATGTCCATGGCTCACGCTCATGTATTGCGTGAAAGTTGAAAAGGTCTGAGAACACCAAAAGTATGAAACAATTGCTTGGCTTGTCATCGGGGTTGTGCAAGATTTGAATATTTTGTGTGATGAAGATGGAGCATAGCCAGACTATATGATTTTGTAGGGACAAACTTTCTTTGGCCATGTTATTTTGAAGACATAATTGCCTTGTTAGTATGCTTGAAGTATTATTGTTTTTATGTCAATATTAAACTTTTGTTTTCAATCTTGTAGCTCTGAGCATTGATGCCACAATAAAGAAAATTATATGGATAAATATGTTAGGTAGCATTCCACATCAAAAATTCTATTTTTATCATTTACCTACTCGAGGACGAGTAGGAATTAAGCTTGGCGATGCTTGATACATCTCCCACATATCTATAATTTTTGGTTGTTCCATGATATTATGTTATCTGATTTGGATGTTTCTTATGCATTAATATGCCATTTTATATTATTTGTGGGACTAACCTATTAACTTAGAGCTCAGTGCCAGTTTCTATTTTTCCTTGTTTTTGAGCAGAAAGAATACCAAAACGGAGTCCAAGCGGAATAAAACCTTCGCGATGGTTTTTCTTGGACCAGAAGACACCTAGGAGACTTGGAGATCAGGTTGAAAGAACCATGAGGCGAACACAAGGGGGAAGGACGCGCCCAGGGTGTAGGGAGCGCCCCTTGCCGTGGGCCCCACGTGACTCCACTGACCTACTTCTTCGTCCTATATATTCACATATATCCCCATACAACCAGGAGCATCCACAAAAACACTTTTCCACCGCCGCAACCTTCTATTCCGAGATCTCATCTAGGGGCCTTTTCTTGCATCCTATCAGAGGAGGATTCTATCACGGAGGGCTTCTACATCAACTCTATTGTCCTTCTGATGAAGCGTGAGTAGTTTACCTCAGACCTATGGGTCCATAGCTAGTAGCTAGATGGCTTCTTCTCTCTCTTTGATTCTCAATACCATGTTCTCCTGATGTTCTTGGAGATCTAACCGATGTAATCTTCATTTGTGGTGTGTTTGTCGAGATCCAATGAATTGTGGATTTATGATCAGCTTATCTATGAATATTATTCGAGTCTTCTCTGAATTCTTATATGCATGATTTGGTATCTTTGTAATTCTCTTCGAACTATCAGTTTATTTTGGCCAACTAGATTTGTTTTTCTTGCAATGGGAGAAGTGTTTAGGTTTGGGTTCATCTTGCGGTGTAATTTCCCAGTGACATTAGGGGCAGCAAGGCACATAGTGTATTGTTGCCATCGAGGATAAAAGGATGGGGTATACATCATATTTCTTGAGTTTATTCCTCTACATCATGTCATCTTACTTAATGTGTTACTCTGTTCTTCATTAACTTGATACTCTCGATGTAGGCAGCAGTCGGTCGATGTTTGGAGTAATATTAGTAGATGTAGAATCGTTTCGGTCTACTTGACATGGATGTGATGCATGTATTTCATAATCATTGCCTTAGATATCGCCACAACTTTGTGTTTTTCTATCAATTGCTCGACAGTAATTTGTTCACCCACCATATTATTTGCTATCTTGAGAGAGCCTCTAGTGAAACCTATGGACCCGGGGTCTATTTTCCATCACATAAGTTTCCGATCTACTATTTTGCAATATTTTACTTTCAGATCTATAAACCAAAAAACCAAAAATATTTACTTTATCTTTTGTTTAGTTTTATGTATCTCTATTAGATCTCACTTTTGCAACTAACCGTGAAGGGATTGGCAACCCCTTTATCGAGTTGGGTGCAAGTTGTTTGATTGTTTGTGCGGGTATTGGTGATATGTGTGTTGTCTCCTACTGGATTGATACATCAGTTCTCTAACTGAGGGAAATACTTATCTCTACTTTGCTGCATCACCCTTTCCTCTTCAAGGGGAAAAACAACGCATGCTCAAGAAGTACCACTCTCACTCATATTGTTGGTGGAGTCACTAAGATGGCTCTCAACCTCACATAGGATGTGTGGCATGCTCTCATGTGTGGGGCTAGTGGTGGTCACACTCATCCTCTCATAGTAAATGCACTCAGTGTCTCATATGGTGGAGTCATTCATCTCACTTATGGGGTGGTGGCTCTCCTCACATGGCAATTGGGGCATCTCATCATATGTGGGTGTCGGGGAGATGTAGGTGCAAATGTATCCATGCTCAACTCCTATCACTGCCTTGGTTGAAGGGATAGTCCCATGCTCAACCTCCTCATCCATAACACCTCCAAAGATGAATGCCGTAGGAAGTGAGAAATCATCACTCTCCTCCGAGACCAAGATAAAGTCTCATGTGCGGTATCGTAGCTTGACTCGGAGTATGAGTCCCATTGGGGCACCGTCTTCATGTTGCTGAAGAGGTTTGTGCTTGTCGCCGTGGCCGAAGGGGATGGCCCTTTCTTGACTTTCTTGACGCCGTATTGTTGTAGGAGGCCCATTTAAGGTAGCACCTCGTAGCTCGTCTCCCTGACCAAACGAAATTTCCCATGCTCGGCCTTCTTCCTTGAGGAGTTTCCAAAGATGGAAGTAGGTTATAGCCTTGGACTTGATGAAGTCGATGTAAGTGCACTACTGCAGGATGCTGCTAACGCGACACTCAATCAAAGACCATTTGAAGAAACTGTGTGCGATGCATTAATCACAAACGGTGGTGTAAAAACATCAAAAAAGGTGCAAAACATTTGTGATGGCAAAGCCATCAAACACGGTTCAGATTTTAGTTGCGTGTGCGATGCAGGGCACACGATTAATCCATTCGAACTATTTGCTATGAGGCAGAATAACAGAAACAACATATAGTTCGCTCCGATGAACTGTTTGCTATTAGGGAGTGCAACAGAAACAGTTAACCAGATCAAGGTGTGTGTGATGTACGGCATATGGTTCACTCAGATGAACTGTTTTCGATTAGGGAACACAATAGAAACGGTTCAACTTAACAAGATGTGTGTGATATGAGGCATACAATTCACATGGATGAACTGTTTGCAATGAGCCAAAAGAACACAAATGAGTCATGTAAACTAGATGTGTGTGATACGTGGCAAATAGCCGACTCAGATGTATTGTTTGTGGTGAGAAATTACAAACATACGATTAATACAGTTAGTTCGTATGCAATTCTGTGTGTACAAAAAACTTTGAAAAATGCAAACTAGTTGCTTGTGGTGGCTAGGAGTATCGCACGCGATGCGTTTGCGAGTACTCATGTGCGGTGATTAGTAAGTTATACATACATGTCCTTATGTTAACATGTGTGTGAATTTGCAATATGGACAGTCAATATGCAAATGCCTTCTTGGCATCGGGCACACGCTTAAACTCAATGAACTGTTCATGATACTAATACTTTCCATGAAAATTTAAGAACTTGGGTAACAACATTTGAGTAACATATATATAGTGGTTACACTATTCGACAAAAGGAGGATCTCTATAACACGGTTTTGACAACCATATGGTCCATATATACATACTTAACATAGTAACAACTATCACATTTTAAGAGGCTAAGGGCCAACAACCATATGGTCCATATCTACATACTTAACATAGTAACAGCTAGCACATTTTAAGAGGTTGAGGGCCAACAACCACAACTATCCGCTAGAAGCAGCTTGATCATGGTGACTCGACATCTCGTCAATGAAAAGGAAGAGCCCTCCTGTGCCTTGGTAGAGCATGAGTAGAACAGTGTCTCCAATTTTCCAATATGGATGCATTGCCACGACAAGCGAGAACTTGCTAATTTTAATGCATGGTTCCATTTCTGCGGGAAATGCAATACCTTGCAATCACTTTGGTGTTATTAGCAGGCACAAGTGTAATTCGACCACGCCGGGAAATCGATCCAGGAACTGCTACAGTAGGCAATATCTGTTGAAATGTAGAATAAAAACTAATTGTAACATATCATTGAAGATATGTGTAGTTTATGATCATCAACATTAAAATAAGACTTTTTACCAGCGTTTTGTGCACACAATTGGTCTTTTTCAATGTGTGCACCATAGGTATAATTAATCCCATCCAAAATACAGCTTTCATACGTTGTGCTATCTATGTCATATTATCAACAAAGTTTATAACATGCTGCGAGTCCTTCCAGTGAAATTTGGTATGCTTAGTAACATACTGATCATTCACTATGCATCCAACATATCCTTCTTAAAAGATGGAAAGGTATTATTTATTCAGAACATGGCAGAAGAATATATAGTGCGCATAAATTGGTAAATAGAATTTGTTACTTCCTAGGAACGAAGTTAGAAAATGAAATCACAATTGGTTGCTTAAATAGTGATCAATTAGTCAGAACAAATACCCCGATTTTTCTAAGTAATATGACAGCATGGAGAAAGTTGAAAGGACACTAACCTCGATCAGACTTTGATCGGCTGTTGACGTTGGTTAAGTAAACATCCATGTTAATTAGACTAGGCTATGGTGCATGCACTAGAATTTTAGTGCCAGCTTTTAGTTCATAACACTTAGACATTTTTCTCCAAAGGTCCGCATTAAAATAGGAGTGACCATCTTTATCAAGTTTTACGCTAACCGTCATTGTAAATCCATGTTGCATTGTCAATATGACATCCTGGGAGTCATCAGCAAACTAAAGCCCAAGATTTCCTTCTACTCCTATTCTTGCAAAGCAAGGGATGTACTGCTTAAAGTGAAAATTAAGATCGTAAATTAGATATATTGAAATAACAGAGCAAGATGCAAATATTGGAGTAACTGATAGAACAGATCAATATATAGATGAAAGCAAAGTACAAAAATATATAATTAAAAATAGATAATGTAACAAAGATTTGATGCAAATATATAGATAATGTAGCAACGGACAATATATGTTCACAAATTTTGAGATAGAACTTCATTTCCGACTAGCTGCGACCACACTTGCCTGACTTGTGCTCGCACTATGGACACATGAAATGAACACCCACGAATTAGCTAGAACAAAAATGATTCCACGGTGATTTCTGCTGGTTGATTAACAGCGACGGACGGATTACGATAAGAGATGAGTGAATATTTTGCTAAGTTGATTACCTTCTCCATGAGAAAAATCCCTGACCAATCCCGTAGAAACCCTAGTCTAGAATGTCGGTGCAGATAGGCGGCTGAAAGCGGTAGGGGCGAAATCCCGTGCCGTTTGGAGCGCGACCTCCGCCCATCGACAACAGCCATTGAGCTTAGGGTGGCCGCTGCGATAGTAGTTGATGAGGTGCAGAGTTGCGGAGGAGTCCACGACGAATGGGTGGGGACGAAGTGGGTGAGGGTTTTCTTTTTTCCTTTTGCTTGTGTGAGTGAACACACACGGTTCGCAGAGGCGACGAAGATGAATCGTGTGCAATAGTAAATCATTGATATTGAATAGGAATCCAAAGTTGCTTTATCCTTTGTCCATGAGTTTTTTTCTATGATGAACATAAACCCTGCTAATCACCGTGTTCAAATTTGGCACTTTTCCGGGTTCATTTACAATATTTAGGGGATTATGTGCATTTTCTAGGAATTAATACACATAATTCAAATTCAAACAATCGATGCTTGAAAAGTGCACGAGAACGGTCAGGAAAACCATGATCGTGCTATTTAGTAAGTTTGCATGCCTTTTATAAGAAATGGGCAGATATTTCAAGGAAATGTGTTTATTGGGTACTATACAAAAATGAAATACATGCTTGGAAAACATGACGCCTGGCGTGGTGCCATTGTATGGCCTCACCATGCCCTGGTAAAAATTTGAGAATGTTTGTCTTATGTTGTCATGCACGCCAATCGAACCATCACCGGGGATTTAATGGTTTCGAGGGGGCAATTAGCAAGATTGAAGGGGATGGTAATTCAAATTTCCTTCCTAGCTTGTCATTCAGTTTTTTCTACAATCAACATACCCCCTAGAATGCAACATATTCAAATTTGGCATTTTTCCGGGCTCATTTACCATATTAGGGGATTATGTGCATTTTCTAGGCATTAAGCCACATAATTCAAATTCGAACAATCGGTGCATTAAAAGGTGCACAAGAACGGTCTGCAAAAACCATACTTGTGGTACTTAGTAAATTCTCAAGCCTTTTACAAGGAATGGGCAGAGATTTCAAGGTAATGTGTGGCAATAGTCAACCACAAACACATCATTTATTGGGTTATCAACTATAAAAAAATGAAATACATGCTTGAGAAACATGACGCCTCGCATGGTGCCATGGTATGGCCTCACCGCCCCCTGGTTAAAAGCTGAGAAGGTTTGATTTATGTCATCATGGTATGGCACTTTTCCGGGTTCATTTACAATATTTAGGGGATTATGTGCATTTTCTAGGAATTAATACACATAATTCAAATTCAAACAATCGATGCTTGAAAAGTGCACGAGAACGGTCAGGAAAACCATGATCGTGCTATTTAGTAAGTTTGCATGCCTTTTATAAGAAATGGGCAGATATTTCAAGGAAATGTGTTTATTGGGTACTATACAAAAATGAAATACATGCTTGGAAAACATGACGCCTGGCGTGGTGCCATGGTATGGCCTCACCGTGCCCTGATAAAAATTTCAGAATGTTTTCCTTATGTCGTCATGCCCGCTTTAATAAATTTCAGAAGGATCTAGGAAGGAGAAGTCATCCCATTAAGCATAGTGATCATGTCAGCTTCACATAACTTGTGATTACCGAGATGTTCATATACACATATTGTCATTTTGTTTTTGCCAGGGCAAGATTGTGGTTAAGCATGTATGTATAGTTTAAGAGTTTACTTTTAGTGCTATTTAATAGTTTCCTTTTGGTGTTATTTCTTATTGCTTGTTCTAGAGGCATTTTGGCCGTGTTTGTTGTATGTTCGCGAGTAAGTAAATTCGAGTTGTGTTTTTGACTGATCAATTCAATTTGATGGAAAATTTGATTCCATCTTATGATGTCATGGAAGAAGGGGTGGCTTATATTCCACCCAATCATGCAAGAATGCTACCGACAATATAAGCTAGGTCTAAAAGTTTTGGATACTCCATAGTCTTTACATACATCCATTTGACAAAAAATGGATCACTTGGCGAAAAGAACCATATTACAACGCACTACATATGGTGATATGTAGTAATAACCAACCATTTTTAAATGAGTGCCAGTTTTTGATTTCATAGCTTGATTAAAAAATCATTAAACGAATGTCGGTTCGGTTTTGATTGCTTGATTAAAAAAATCAACCATAGGGTTCTCTTTTCTTTGCTTATTATTGTTCTATCAGATTTTTTGACATAACATGGTCTTATCTACATGTTAAGCACATACATTTCTCATCAATATGCATGTCGTTGATCCTTAAGTACCCTCCAAAATTAATCCAATTTTCTTAATTTTTTAGGAAATATTGTCCACCGGCTATGTTTTGTACAAAAAGTGGTGTGTCACGCGCATGTATATGGATTTTACACGGGGCACGGATGGCCTTTCTAGAGTTGACTTTCTACCATCTTTAAAATTTAATCCATATGGAGATGGCATCATATGTATTTCTAGTTCGGTTTTGTTACCTCAATCTTGGTAGTTTATTTAAGTGCATTTTATTTTATAGTTGTTAAAGGGTCCCATTTTAATTTATTCCATGCTAACCAATTAATTGGTGTTTTTTAGAACCTTGAAATGTTTCTAAGTGCCATTAATGATGTTTTGATTTTGTAGGAGTATGTTCTTTTGGTTGTTAGTATGAAGGATTAGCTTCTTGCAAAAGAATATGTCAGGAGAAGCTTCTATATATTTAGTCAGTAGATTAGCATGCATGAAATAGGATGCCTTTCTTTTTGTGGTTTTGTCTTCTGGTATGGTTGTTTGGATTATGTTTTGGTCATTACAATCTACTTTGCTAAAGTTATTATGCTTGCTCCACTTTGATTCTTAACTTGTAGTTGCCAGGCCCAATAGGAGAGTTCGTTTCTTTGTATCAGCATAATCTCAATTATTTATTATAATCTTATTGATTTTGAAATAGATAAGTCATGATGCAAGTTGATGAATATTAGCTTTCCCACTTCAAATTTTTGTAGGATCAGATGGAGAAGTCTACATAGACTCTGGTGCTGCTCTCGCTATCATGGGTTTGTCATTCGGACACCCGCCATCGGGTTGTGGATCCGCTTGCCCTGCCTTCGTTCGGTCCTGCTGGGACAATGACATAGCGAAGAGTACAGAAGAGTGTAATCTGGTGCTGCCCTTGTTAGATGGATGGCTGGTGCCTCACGTGCGGGCACGACGGTGGTTCAGCCTCAAGTTCAACATCTGTCTGGGTACGCATCCTCCTCGTGGAGTTCAAGCTCAAGAAGTACCTCTGGTTGCTCCACAACACCAACATCAATGGGCTGGCTTGTCCCTGTTCTTCTGGTGAGTACAGTTATTATCATCGATGATATCACAACCTGCACCTTTTCTGTTTTGGACTGACTTTAGTTATTTACCATGGTTCATTGTGTTCTTTTTATGGAAATCATGCTTGCATACTATCTTAGCACTTCAAGTGATAGATGATATTGGTTCTATTGTGTTTTTTTACTTGTGATTGTTCATAACATTAATGCTTGATTTTTGTTCGGATTAGGTCATATTATCCATCGACTGGTTTTACCCTTTTGGATATTTTCATACAAGAAACGGAAGCCAAGACAAAACATTGTACTGTATTTTGTAGAACATTCTTGGTGTTCTGATTGAAAATGATAGTGATAGATGTGGTTCAAAGACTAGAAACATTTTTTGTAACCTACTATGAATACTTCATTAATATATTCTGCTTACACAAAAACTGCTTTGATCCACATGTGAGCAGACTTTGCTCGGGCTCTTCTCCTTGATATTATTAAGTGTTTTTAATATTGTTTTAAATTCTTTGTATTGTTGTTTTTTTCATCCTTTAAACTTGTGTTCTATGAAAATTCATATGTCTACATAAGCACCCCATAAATATTCTTTCCTACCTATCACTTCGCGTGCTAAATTGTTTATCCATATACCACTTGGCTCATCCTTCAAATTGTTATTCGTATCTAGTTGTCTTATGGTTTCGGGCAACATGCAGCCACGCCACAATTCTTGTTTCCATTGCCCATAGGATAATCAAACATATCAACCCCCACTTTGAAGTGAGAGAAAGACAATAGGTGATCTCCCTTTCATTTTTAGCACTAGGTTTGCATTGACAGCTTTTACCGCATCTATTTACTAACCATGTGATCACTTGTTGTAGACGCACTAACCATGTGATCACTTGTTGTCAGCATGTTTCTTGTGCCTTCTAAAAATACATGAAGAGGGGATCCGCATGTGGAATGTTATTCCCTGGAAATTAGGATGACATGGACAACATGGCAGGTAAACATAATTTGCTTGGTTAAACGTCATATTCAGTTTCACACACCACTATTCATACACTAAATAGTTTTTCAAGCTTACCAATGTCGCTACAACTAAATGGAGGGAGCCCTTTTCCTTGTTGCTCTGAACTGAAGTTTCTCGGAATTAGGATCGTAAACTTTTGTGACTCCACAAGACTTAATGTTGGCCCCATGTATATCTTATCATAATACCATCCTACCTATGTATGCTAGATTGGACAATTTCTATATGTAACTAAAAATATTTTACATTCAAACCTTATATCCTCTAAACAGTCGTTGTTATGATATATGTTTACAAGATGCAGAGATCATCTCAATTGACATCTCAATACCCTATTTGTTGGCCCGCCGTTTGACGGATAACGCGCGGCAAGCCACGCCTCCTATCTAGTATATATTTACCGATGCCAGGATTGCCCTCTTGTTATTGGCTGTCACACACATACGTTACGGCCTGCCACACGGCAAAAATAAGGAAAATAAGGCTTATAGTCGTTGTATTTTCTTGAATTTACAACCAAATGGGATTCCCCGGATCATAGAGCATGTGCAGAATGCAACGTTTGTCCTTACCAGGCAGACTAATGTTTACACTCACCATAATCTCTCGGATTTCCTTCCAAAGGAGTGACAATGGGTTTAGAAACTTGTCTGAAAAGCAATGGCGAATGATGTTCTTTGACTTTCAGGGAAAAAATCATGCATAGAGGAGAGTTGTCTCGGACCTCTAGCACAAGACTAGATTATTTTTCTCGATTCCCAAGGTCGTCGCGGGCATTTTGACTACTTGTGGATCTGAAACAGACTCCAAATAACAAAGTTATGACTGTTTTAGAGAACACCGGTCCTTTATATGGCAGTCCTTGAAAGAACTTCATTTTCAAGTGACGCGTTCTGGCACACCGCCCCGAAATTTTCTGTCATCCATAGTGGAGACATTGTTTCCACATATATATATTGACTGATGCTAGGATTGCCCTTTTGTTATTGGCTGTCACACACATTCATTACGACATGCCACACGGTGAAAACAAGGAGAGTAAGGCTTATAGTCACTGTATTTTTTTGAATTTGCAACCAAATGGGATACCCCGGATCGTAGAGCATGTGCAGAATGCAACGTTTGTCCTTACCAGGCGGATTAATGTTCATACCCAACAAAATCTCTCGGATTTCCTTCCAAAGGAGTGCCAATGGGTTCAGAAATTGTCTGAAAAGCAGCGGCGGATGTTGTTATTCAACTTTGAGGGACAAAAATTCCTGCTTACGGGCCAAATTTGAGGGTCCTCCAAGCCTCCTAGCGCAAGCTGGGAATTTTTTCTAGATTTCCATGCTCGTCACAAGCATTTTGAGTACATTCAGCAGACTCAGAATGAAAAAGTTATGACCATTTTACTGAACAAAGATCCTTTATATGGCAGTCCTTGAAAGAACTTCTTTTTTCCCTTATGCGTTCTAGCATGCCGCCCCAATTGTTTTTCCACCATAGTGGAGCTATCGTTTCCACATATATATTGACTGATTCCAGGAATGCTCTCTTTGTTATGAGCTGTCACACACGTAAGTTATGGCATGCCACACAGCGAAAACAAGGAGAATAAGGCTTATATTCGCCGTATTTTCTTGAATTTACAACCAGATGAGAAACCCCGTATCATAGAGCATGTGCACAATGCAATGTTTGTCCTTACCAAGAGGACTAATGTTTACACTCACCATAATCTCTCAGATTTCCTTCCAAAGGAGTGGCAATGGGTTCAGAAACTTGTTTGAAAAGCAAAGGCGAAAGATGTTCTTTGACTTTCAGGGGTAAAAAGTCCTGCTTAGGGGCAAAATTTTAGAGTCCACCGGGCCACCTAGCGCAAGTGGGGAGTTCTTTCTAGATTTACATGCTCGTCGCGAGCATTATTAGTACTTATGGGTCCAAAACAAACTCTGTATGACAAAGTTATGACTATTTTAGTGAACGTTGGTCCTTTATATGGAGTCCTTGAAAAACTTCATTTTCTGTGACGGTTTATGGCGTGCAGCCCCAAAATTTTGTGTCCTCCATGGTGGAAATATTGTTCCGACATACATATTGACCAATGCTAGGAATTCCCTCTTGTTATTGGCTGTCACACACGTACGTTACGACATGCCAAACAGAGAAAACAAGGATAATAAGTCTTATAGTCGCCGTATTTTCTTGAATTTACAACAAAATGGGATTCCCCCGATCATAGGCAGGTGTAGAATGCAATGTTTGTCCTAACTAGGAATACTAATGCTTACACTCACCATAATTTCTCAGATTCCCTTCCAAAGGAGTGCCAATGGGTTCAGAAACTTGTTTCAAAACCAGCGGCGAATGATGTTTTTTGACTTTCAAGGGAAAAAAGTCCTGCTTAGGGGCCGAATTTGTGGGTCCTCTAGGATTTTTTATGCTAGCCAGGAGTAGTTTCTAGATTCCCACGCTCGCCGTGAGAATTTTGAGTACTTAAGGGTCTGGAACAGACTAAGGACGAAGTTATGATTGTTTTAGTGAACACCGATCCTTTATATGGCAGTCCTTGAAAGAACATAATTTTCCCGTGATGCATTTTGGCACGCCACCCCAAAATTTTGTGTCTTCCATAGCGGAGACATTTTTTCCACATATATATTGACCGATGCCAGGAATGCCCTCTTGTTATTGGTTGTCACACACGTACGTTATGGCATGCCACACGGCGAAAACAAGGAAAGTATGGCTTATGGTCACTACATTTTCTTGAATTTACAACCAAATGGGATTCCTATAATAAAGCATGTGCGAAATGAAATGTTTGTCCTTACCAGGTAGGCTAATTTTTGTACTCACCAAAATCTCTCAGATTTTCTTCCAAAGGAGTGCCAATGGGTTCGGAAACTTGTGTGAATAGCAGCGGTGAATGATGTTCTTTGACTTTCAGGGGCAAAAATTCCTGCTTAGGGACCGAATTTGAGGGTCCTCCGGGACTACTAGCACAATCCGGGAGTATTTTCTAGATTTCCACGCTTGTCGTGAGCATTTTGAGTAATTATGGGTCCGTAACAGACTCTGAATGACAAAGTTATGAATGTTTTCGTGAACACCGGTCCTTTATATGGCAGTCCTTGAAAGAATATCATTTCTCCATGACGCATTCTGGCGCGCCACCCCGATTTATTTTTGTCCTCCATAGTGGAGATATTATTTCCACATATATATTGACCGATGCCAGAAATTCCCCCATGTTATTGCTGTCACACATGTACGTTACGACATGTCACACGGCGAAAACAAAGAGAATAAGGCTTATAGTCGCCGTATTTTCTTGAATTTACAACCAAATGGGATTCCCCGGATCAAAAAGCATGTGCAGAATGCAACATTTGTCCTTACCAGACAGTCTAATGTTTACACTCACCTTATGCTCTCGGATATCCTTCCAAAGGAGTGCTAAAGGGTTTCGAAACTTGTCTGAAAACCAGCGGCGAATGATGTTCTTTTACTTTCAGGGGTAGAAAGTCCGCCTTACGTGCCGAATTTTAGGGTCCTCTAGGCCTCCTAGTGCAAGCGGGGAGTTATTTCTAGCTTCACACGCTCATCATGAGCATTTTAAGTACTTGTGGGTCCGAAACAGACTCTGAATCACAAAGTTATGACCATTTTAGTGAACACTGGTCCTTTATATGGCAGTCCTTGACAGAATTTCATTTTTCTGTGAAGCATTCTAGCGCACCGCCCCAAAATTTTGTGTCCTTCATAGTGGAGATATTATTTCAACATATATGTTGACCGATGTCAGGAGTGCCCTCTTGTTATTGGCTATCACACACGTACTTTACGGCATGCCACACGGCGAAAACAAGGAGAATATGGCGTATAATCGCTGTATTTTCTTGAATTTACAACCAAATGGAATTTCCGGGATCATATGGCATGTGAACAATGCAATGTTTTTAATAAACATGCGGACTAATGTTTATACTCTCCATAATCTCTCAGTTTTCCTTCCAAAGGTGTGCCAATGGGTTCAGAAACTTGTCTGGAAAGCAGCGGCGAATGATGTTCTTTGACTTTCATGGGGAAAAATTCCAGCTTAGGGGCCAAATTTGAGGGTCCTCCAGGACTCCTGGCGCAAGCCGAAAGTATTTTCTAGATTCCCATGGTCGTTGCGAGCAATTTGAGTACATTCGGCGGAGTCGGAATAACAAAGCTATGACCATTTTAGTGAACACCGGTCCTTTACATGGCAATCCTTGAAAGAACTTCATTTTTCCGTGATCCTTTCTGGCGCACCGCCCCAAAACTTTTTGTCCTCCATAGTGGACATATTGTTTCCACATATAAATTGACCGATACCAGGTATGCCCTCTTGCTATTGGCTGTCACACCTATACGTTATGGCTTGCCACATGGCGAAAACAAGGAAAATAAGGCTTATAGTCACCATATTTTCTTGAATTTACAATCAAATGGGATTCCTCGGATCATAGAGTATGTGAAAAAATCAATGTTAGTCCTTACCAGGCGGACTAATGTTTGCACTCACCCAAATCTCTTGGATTTCCTTCCAAAGGAGTGCTAATGGGTTTGGAAACTTGTTTGGAAAGCAGCGGCGAATGATGTTCTTTGACTTTCATGGGAAAATATTCCATCTTAGGGGCTGAATTTGAGGGTCCTCTAGTACTCCTGGCACAAGCCAGGAGTACTTTCTATATTCCCACGCTCGTCGCAAGCATTTTTAGTACATTCGGCGGACTCTGAATGATAAAGTTATGACCGTTTTAGTGAACACCGGTCCTTTATATGGTAGTCCTTGAAAGAACTTCATTTTTTCATGACGAGTTCTAGCGCACCGCCTCGAAATGTTTTGTCCTCCATAGTGGACATATTGTTTCCACATATGTATTGACCGGTACCGGGTATGCTCTCTTATTATTGGCTATAACACATGTACATTATGGAATAAGGCTTTTAATCCCTGTATTTTCTTGAATTTACAACCAAAATGGGATTCCTGTAACATCTCAATTTTTAATTTGGATGTTATACATAAATCATCATATGCATATCATATTTTTATTGCATTCTGGTTGTGATCCACGAAATCTTAAGCAACTCAAGGACCCAAGGAGAGAGTTGGAGGTTTCACTTAAATTTCATTGTTGAATTTATTTCAAATATGAAAAGTGGATCGATTTGATTTTCAAAAATTTCTTTCCAATTGTTTCCAACAATAAAAATAAATGAGAGAAGATAAAATGACTTCTTCAATAGAGGAGAAATATTGGAAAAAGAAATTTTGAAATCAAATTATTATTTCATTTGAATTTTATTTAAAATTTTATATGAATTAGAGAAAAACATGCATTTTTAAAAATTGCACTTAGTCCAGAAAAATGTTCATCTTGTCACAAATATTACGTAGGGATGGTGAAAATTATATCTGGAATTTTTAGAATTTTATTTTTTATTTCTAGGATTTTCTTCGCGGAAATTGTTTTAAAAAAATCACGCGCCGAACTGGGTCAGCCCAGCCGCCGCACCGCCTCGTGCCGCTCTTGGAGCCACGCCGCCGCCCCACTCCGCCACCGCCTCGCCTTGCCCCCTCCCCCAAGCAGGCCGACCCCCTCCTCCTCTTTATAAGTCGCCCCTCACCTCCCCACCTCGAGCAACCGCCGCCCACCACTTGCGTCGCCGCCGCCCGATAGCACCACCCCCGCGCCGCCGCCGCTCGCCGCCTCGTGCTGCCTGCCGCTGCTGCTATCGCACCGCCGCCATGCGAAGTCGCCGTCGCCACAGCATTGCCTCGCCGCCAAGTTGCCGCAGTCGCTGCCCACCACGCCGGATCCCGCCGCCGCCGGTCGACTCCGGTAAAAAACCGTCCCCGGTCTGTTGGTTTTCTCTTTCGTTTTTTTCGGTTAGTTAAGTTAGATCGGTTTTTCTTTCTATTTTAGTTTAGTTAGTGAACGTTCACCCGTTAGTTTATTTTAACAAACTAATTCGTTCTTAGGTTCGGTTAGCGGACGTTTGTCCGATAGATATTTCTTTTTAGTTTTATTTTCGGCCAGTGACCTATCTACGAATAGTTTTCTCGCGATTTAGCCCTTGATCTTAAAACTAGCGTAACTTTTTGCTCCTTTATCCAAATTAGGTGAAACCAATGCCTAGATCTTCGTAACGATCTCCTCTTTCCAGTAAACCAACTTGGAAAATGATTTGACAATTTAAAAATTGAGTTTAGAACAGATTAGTATTCAATCTTGTTTTAGTTGTATCTTGAGTTTCGTAACTCCGTTTGAGTTGTTTCTTTTTGTAAATTGTAGCTAATCACATGTACCTACTGTTAAGATCCAATCCACATGAAAATAATGTTGTTAGGTTTTGTTTTCCGTTTAGTTTAGTCGTTTGCTTGTTGTTTGAGTTTTATTTGGATCTTTTCTCGATTTTCTCTTTGTTTCGTTTAAGTGATTTCTTATGTATGCTACTGTTTGTCTACGCTAGACTATCTGGACACTAGTAGAAAAACAACCATTAATACCGGTTCATCGTCAGCAAGGCAAGTTACACTTTGACAATACTCTTTTATACCCATTTTTTACTATGCATTAGTTTTGCCCCTCAAATATTTGCATGAGTAGGATTGGGAACATGTGGTTTGGTTGTAGTACTTGAGGTAGGAACCTAATACCTTTTGATCACCCCAGGAATATACGTTATGCTCTATTATTGCTTAGCCATGCTCGTAGACGGGGATTGGATCGTGATACACATGGAAGTTATGAGAGTTATTAATCTTGGATAACATTAAGGCGGCAAATTTAATACACATCTGGGTGGATTGGTTGGGGCACCTGGAGAATCCAGTGTTTGTCCATTTTGGAAATCCCGGAGTACCCGTGTGATTTTTCATCGGTTCGCCACCCGGGCTCAAAGGGATCATATGATATTTCATGCCTAGAAAGTTCCGTGTGCAGCCACAAGCGATTATGGGCTCTGGCATAGTTGAGTAAGTTGTATGAGCTCTCGAAGAGGTGGACTAGCAGATGTAGGGGAAAGTAGGTGTACCGATCTGCCCGGAGTAGAGAGTTAATGCTTCAGAAAGACTATGTCTCGATCTTCCAATCATGGATGCGGTTGAGTCTTGTGGGGAAAAGCGTGCAACCTCTGCAGAGTGTATAAACTAATCATGGTTAGCCGTGTCCCTAGTTATGGACATCATGAGTATCTGGAAGTGGATATTATTGTTGATCTCATCACTCTTTAATTAGTTGAATTGGGTTTAATTATGATACTTTTTTAATGGGGATTTGAGTTGGAGGAACCTTCTCAAATTTTGGTACAACTTGGGAGTAGTAAAATAAATTTATTCCTTTGTTGTAGGGAAAAACTAGCTTTATGTAAAACTTAAACTTACAGCCTCCACCGGCCAAATATTGCATGTAGATATAGTTCTTGCATTCATTGCTTTACAGTGTAACTCTGCTAGCATATTCAATGTGCTGACCTACACGGCTGCAACATCTCATGTTGCAGACTTCTCAGACGACGAATAAGGTGCGATAGGTCATTGTCATACACTTAGCTATGCCGTTGGAGTTAATGGACTCATTTACCTTCAAAGCTTCCACAGTTATTTAGTTTAGATGGCCTTCAGCCATATTGTTTGTGTAATCATACTCTTTATGAGGACCTCGATGTAATAAGTGTGTGGTTGAACTCTGCTATAAATCCTCGAGTACTGTGTGTGTCAGCATTACCGATCTAGGGATGACAGTTAAGCACAGAGACTTCGGTCCATCGAGATCATGGTTGCTACAAGATGGTATTAGAGCACACGCTGATTGTCGGACGCGGCCACTAGGAAAAGCCACATGATTACTCTTCTCTACTCATTTCTAATTCTCCTCTATTTCTACTCTATAGATGGCGCACCCCAGGAACAAGTTCACCCAGCCGAATGACGAGACCCCTTTCGGATGACACTTGAAGGAAGTCACTAAGTACCTGAACATCGGACTGCCAAGCTTCACTGGGACTTTCTCTGCAACTTTACCGGAAGAGGAGCGCTAGAAGATCGAAGTTTGGGTACTTGGGAGGACATTTCCGCCAAAAACGGAGCCCATTGATTTCTACATGGATGCACCAAGTTCGAGTTTGGGAAAGAGCATGCTAGCCCACATCACTTTTGGACGCATATGTGAAGTGTACCACAAGGAGCTTGAAAACAACACCTATCAAATTTGTGGACATCGAGACGAGGAATGGGAGATGATCTGTACCAGGAAGGATGGATCAATTGCAGCATACATTCAGGAGATGGGTGATCACATTTGCTGATACGAGAATCAGCTGTGCTTCAGCATGAAGAAGATCAAGAAGCTGATGAAGAGGAATATCGAGCTAGAAGAGGAACTCAAGTCAACATGCGACGGATATGAAGAAGAAATTGTTGTACTACTAGAGAAGCATGAAAATTTGAAGAGGAAGATTGGACTACCCGTGGAGAACCATAGGCGAGAACCAGAAGTGGAGATCCATTCAGGGGATTACATCATCTTGGACGACACCGACACAGACAATGATGCAAATGATGACAGTGATGATGACTACATAGACGAAGGTCGAGCAGATATCATGGAGTCATCCACCGACCAAAATTTCTAGACGACCACCATGTTACTAGTAGTATTCTTCCAAGTAGTTAGCATCGATTGTTTTGTAATCGTAGTTAGATCGTTTGTGTGAACCTTGTTTGATATTGAATGAAGTGAATTTATTGTATTTGCCTCATGTGCATATGGGTAGTGAAATCTCTCTTAGACCTTATTCTATTCTGTTTTCTCCCCCTTCTAACCCATCAGATGCCTCGGAGATATGACACCGGATTCGTGTTCCCACCAGAGCTCACTCAGTTGATCCAGCAGCAGAATGCCTTGATGCAGATGCTAGTTCAGAATCAGAACCAGTGCAACAACAAAAACAACCCACCGCCACTACCTCCTGTTGACAACCTAGCTCGTTTTTTTAGGTTAAATCCACCAGTGTTCTCTAGCAGCACCGAGCCGATTATTGCAGATGATTGGCTCTGCAAGATTGGAAGAGAGCTGACTACTGCAGGATGCACAGATGTAGAGAGGGTGCGCTTTGCCGCACACCATCTTGATGGACCCGCAGCATCTTGGTGGAAGAACTTCACCACCACTTACCCCATTGATACAGTTACATGGGATCAGTTTCAGCAGGCTTTCCGCACCGCCCATGTCTCAGCAGGAGCTGTGAGCATGAAGAAGCGCGAGTTCCGCAACTTGCGCCAAGGGAGTCATACAGTGGGACAGTATGTGGATGAGTTCAACAATATAGCATGCTATGCCCCGATGTGGCCACAGATGCCGCAAAGCAGGAGAAGTTTCTTGAGGGACTCAATGATGAGCTAAGCATGCAGTTGATGGTGGAAACTTTCAACAACAACCAGGAGTTGGTAGACAGGGCCCTCATGATAGAAGGCAAGCAGCAACAGGTTAATAATCGCAAGAGTAAGTATGGACAGGGTAGGTACACTTCCGGAGCTCAGCAGAAGCTCCGCTATTCCCCATACTCGGGAGGACATACTCACAACCATGGAGGCCACAACCATGGAGGACATACACACAATGGAGGAAGTTCACAAAACCATAGTGACCCTAAGAATGGCAATGGGAATGGAGGAAGCAAAAGGCAGAACCGTTCCAACCCCGCAACACCAGCCAAGAGGGATCTGAGTCACATTATGTGTTTTAAGTGCGGGAAGACCGGGCATTACACCACTGAATGTCTCGAAGCAAAGAATGGAAATGGCAAAGGAAGTTCTGCAAAGAAGCCCAACCCCTTCACCAAAGGTCAGGTGAACCACGTTAGTGTGGAGGAGATTGAGGAGCAGCCCGACGCAGTTGTCGGTAAGTTTTTGATTAATGCATTTACATCACTTGTTCTTTTCGATATCGGTGCATCTCATTCATTCATCTCAAGGGGATTTGTGGGTAAATATAAGTTGCCAACAGTAGCCCTTAAGGCACCTATGTTAGAGAGTTCCCCAGGAGCAGAGTATATGGCTAGTAGGGGATGCTATCAATTGCCAGTAACCATAGGTAGACATGTTTGCCCCACCAACATGATTGTCCTTGAGTCACAAGGATTGGACGTAATACTAGGCATGGATTAGCTATCCAAGTATGAGGGAAACATCGATTGCGCTAGTAAATCAATTCTTCTCACCACCCTAGAAGGAAACAGGATCAAGTATGTGTCTAGGCATGTGCCAAGGAGAAATTAGGTGATTTTCTTATCGGGAGTTGTTCAGGAGGTAGTACCAGTGGTGAAGGATTATCCCGATGTACTTCCAGAAGAGTTGCCAGGCATTCCACCGGATCAAGATATTGAGTTTTTGATTGAGTTATTGCCAGGCACCGGACCAATATCTAAGAGACCGTATCGGATGCTCGCAAATGATCTTGAGGAAATTAAGAAGCAGAATAAGGAGTTACTGGAGAAAGGTTATATTCAACCAAGTTCATCACCTTGGGGAGCCCCAGTGCTTCTAGTGGAGAAGAAGGATGGATATTTGAGGATGGTTGTTGATTATCATGCGTTGAATGAGGTGACGATCAAGAACAAATACCATACCTGTACCGGTGGTCAATGATTTGTTTGACCAGCTTCAAGGAGCTAAGGTTTTCTCCAAAGATCAATCTTCAATCAGGTTATCACTAGTTGAAGACCCGAGAGCAGGATATACCGAAGACAGCTTTTACCACGAGGTATGGGCTATTTGAGTATATGGTTATGTCATTTGGTTTGACTAATGCCCCTGCCTATTTCATGAGTATGATGAACCAGGTGTTTATGGAGTTTTTGGATAAGTTTGTCATGGTATTCATTGATGACAGATTGGTCTACTCAAAGAATCAAGAAGGGAATAAGGAACATTTGCATTTGGTTCTCGATAAGCTCGGGATACATCAGTTGTATGCCAAGTCCAGCAAATGTGAGTTTTGGTTGAAGGAAGTTGGATTTCTTGGACATGTTATATCCGGAGTGGGAATAGCAGTAGACCCTACCAAGGTTGCTTCTGTCATTAAATGGTTGGCACCCACGTCAGTGGGAGAGATCAGAAGTTCTCTTGGACTCATAGGTTATTATCAGAGATTTATTGAGAATTTTCTAAGATTGCGAAGCCCATGATGGAGTTATTGAAGAAGGATACCAAGTTTAAATGGACTGTGGATTGTGAGGCCAGTTTTCAGGATTTGAAGAAATGTTTAGTTACAGCCCCAGTGCTAATTCTCCCAGACATACGCAAGGATTTCCAAGTGTACTGCGACGCTTCACGTCGAGGACATGGAGGTGTGCTTATGCAGGATGGAAGAGTTGTTTCATATGCCTCATGACAGCTTGGACCTCATGAGTTGAATTATGGTACGCATGATTTGGAGTTAGCAGCCGTAGTGCATGCGCTCAAGACATGGAGACACTTTCTCATCTGAAACCGTTGTGATGTTTACACGGATCATAAGATTTTGAAGTACATATTCACGCAAAAGGAGTTGAACCTCGGGCAAAGGAGATGGTTGGAGCTCATAAAGGATTATGACATGAGATTGCATTATCATCCCGGAAAGGCCAATGTCATAGTAGATGCATTGAGCCACAAGAGTTATGTTAACACGCTCATAACCGAAGGATTACCTAAGGAGTTAGCAGACGACCTTTGAGAGCTACGCTTGGAGATAGTTCCGAGAGGTTATGTTGCAGCATTGGAAATTCAGTCCACTTTGTTGAGTAAGATCAGAGAATCCCAGTAAGATCAGAGAAGATCAGAGAAGCCCAGTGACAAGGAGATTGCTGAGATAAAGGAAAGGATGAGTAAAGGAAAGGATAAAGGATTCCGTGAGGATGAGTACGACACTTTATGGTTTGAGGATCATATTTATGTGCCTAATGACCTTGAGATCAGGAAGATGATTGTTCAGGAGGCTCATGATTCGCCTTACTCGATTCACCCAGGCAACGCCAAGATGTATTTGGACTTGAAGGAAAGTTTCTGGTGGACAGGAATGAAGAGGAATATTGCCGAGTATGTAGCACTGTATGATGTATGTTAGAGAGTTAAGGCAGAGCATCAGAAACCAACAGGGTTATTACAGCCTTTGCCAAAACCTGAATGGAAGTGGGATAAACTTGGCATGGATTTTATCACTGGATTACACAGGAGCCGTTCAAGCTATAACTCTATCTGGGTTGTAGTTGATCGCTTGAAAAAAGTAGCCCATTTAATCCCAGTGAAGACAACTAATATGAGTGCTAAGTTGGCAAAGATAAATCTGACTAGGATCGTATGTCTGCATGGAGTTCCGAGGACCATTGTATCAGATAGAGGAACACAGTTTACTTCAAAGTATTGGAATCAGTTGCATGAAACTTTGGGTGCCAGGATAGAGCTTGTGCGCTAAATTATGGATCTAGTTGGGATGATAATTTGCCCTATGTAGAGTTCTCTTATAACAACAGTTATCAAGCCAGTTTGAAGATGGCCCCTTCAAAGCTCTGTACGGAAGGACGTGCAGGGCACCACTCTCATAGGATGAAGTTGGAGATAGACAGTTGTTCAAACCGGAGTTAATTAGAGATTCTGAGGAGAAGGTTAAGTTGATTCAAGACAGACTCAAGGTAGCCCAGTCCAGGCAGAAGAGTTATGCGGGTACTAAATGCAAGGAGGTAGCCTACGAAGTCGGAGACAGAGTGTATCTTCGTGTGTCCCCACTTCGAGGAATTAAACGTTTTGGAGTCAAGGGAAAGCTAGCACCACATTTTGTGGGACCATACAGAGTTTCGAACGCATGGGAGAAGTTGCCTACAAGTTGGAATTGCCCGAAGGATTGTCAGGAGTTCACGATGTGTTTCACGTTTCCCAGTTGAAGAAGTGCCACGCAGAGATGGCTGACATTCCTCTGAGAGATATAGTGCCACTGGAAGCGATTCAGTTGGATAGTGATCCGACCTATGAAGAGAAGACAGTCAAGATTCTCAAGTTTTCCACACGTGTTACTCGCAACAAGGTTATCAAGTTTTGTAAAGTTCAGTGGAGCCACCATACCAAGGAGGAAGCCACCTGGGATCGAGAATAAGACCTCTGCAAGGACTAACCAAACCTTTTTGCTGACCAACCTCAGTCTAGAGGGCGAGATTCATCTTAAGGGGGTAGGTTTGTAACATCCCAATTTTCAATTTGGATGTAATACATAGATCATCATATGCATATCATATTTTTATTGCATTCGGGTTGTGATCCACGAAATCTTAAGCAACTCAAGGACCCAAGGAGAGAGTTGGAGGTTTCATTTAAATTTCATTTTTGAATTTATTTCAAATATGAAAAGTGGATCAATTTGATTTTCAAAAATTTCTTTCCAATTGTTTCCAACAATAAAAATAAATAAGAGAAGATAAAATGACTTCTTCAACATATGATAAATATTGGAAAAAGAAATTTTAAATCAAATTATTATTTTATTTGAATTGTGTTTGCAATTTTATTTGAATTAGAGAAAAACATGCATTTTTAAAAATTGCATTTAGTCCAGAAAAATGTTCATCTTGTCCCAAATATTAGGTAGGGATGGTGAAAATTGTTTCTGGAATTTTTAGAATTTTATTTTTTATTTATTAGGATTTTCTTCGCGTAAATCATTTACAAAAAAGATCGCGTGCCGAACTGGGACGGCCCCGCTGGGAGCCAGGCCTCGGCCCAGCCGCCGCACCGCCTCGCACCACGCTCGGGATCGCGCCATCGCCGGACTCCGTGCCGCCGCCGCTCACCGCCCCGCGCCGCTTACCGCTGTTGTTGTCGCGACGCCACCACGCAAAGTCCCCGCAGTCACCGCTCGCCTCACCGGATCCTGCTGCCGCCAAAACCGCAGCCGCCGGTTGACTCACCGGTAAAAAAAACCATCCCCAGTCCGTCGGTTTTCTGTTTCGGTTAGTTAGGTTAGATCGGTTTTTCTTTTTATTTTAGTTTAGTTAGCGAACATCCACGCGTTAGTTTATTTTAACAAAAGAATTCGTTCGTTAGGATCTGTTAGCAGACGTTCGTCCGATAGATTTTTCTTTTTAGTTTTATTTTCGGCCAAGGACCTATCCACGAATAGTTTTCTCTTGATTTAGCCCCCGATCTTAAAACTAGCGTAACTTTTTGCTCGTTTATCCAAATTAGGTGAAACCGATGCCTAGATCTTTGTAACGATCCCCTCTTTCCAGTAAACAAACTTGATCATGATTTTGACAATTTAAAATTTGAGTTTAGTACAGATTAATACTCGATCTTGTTTCATTTGTATCTTGAGTTTCGTAACTCCGTTTGAGTTGTTTCTTTTTGCAAATCATAGCTAATCACATGTGTCGGGGAAACTGATCCACGAACACCTATGGGGCCGGCGGACCGAGCCCCTTTCGGTTCAGCGGGGGGCGGAGGTCGTACGAAGAGCAGATCGAGGCAAGGCACATGAGCAGTTTACCCAGCTTCGGAGCTCTCCGGAGAGATAATACTCCTACTGCTGCTTGTCTGATTGTATTGTGTTCTTGCTCGAGTGCGCTGAGTGCTACAGTACACACGAGGCCGAGCGTGATTGTTCTCTGGTTCCCAACTGAAGCCAACCCCCCTTACGTTGCGCATGGGCCTCCTTTTATATGCTCAAGGGGTCACCGACAGGTGGCAAGGCAGAGAAGGGTAAAAGTGGAAAAGGGGTTGCGGTTGGTACAACCACCTGCACAGTGCATCCTACCTAACCCTGACGGCAGGGGACAAAGGCATTGAATGCCCGTATGCGTCGCCCAAACAGTGTAAAAAGGGACCGTCAGGGGCGCCACCGCTCGCCACGATGGCAGTCTTGTCAGCTTCGCTTGCCACCGCACACCGCTGGCTGCACAGCCTCTCGCCATGCGCGCCTGGAAAGGCCCCCAGGGTGACACGTTGGTGGATGTGCTGGAGCGTGGGTACAGAGTGGTAGCCTGCCGCGGCAAACGCCTTGCCGCGGCCGTTGTCTTGTCGGGTCCGGAAGCTTGTCGCTCACCGGGCCTTGCCGGGACGCGCGGCGCGTCGCGGCAAGTTCCTTGAAATGCCTTGGTTGGCCTTCCCAGCAAGCTCCTCTTGCCAGGGCCTTGTCTCCTGAGCTTAAATACTTTGTTCTTGAATGGCTCCAAAGGAACCACGGAGGACCTTGGCGGTCACCCGGCAAGCCTTGCCGCGGGGTGCTGCAACTGCCTGTGCACAAGTTCGGGATACTAGGGTACCCCTACTCTAGTACACCGACAGGAGCCCCCGGGCCTGGGCCACACACGGTGCCGAGCGTTGTTGGGCCAGGCCGAAAACAGGGCACGGGCACACGCGGCCTGGGTTACGCCGAATCTTGCTCCGTATCCACCGCGCCCTCCCCGAACGGCACGCGTTGAATGCGGCATCGTGGGAGAGATCGTGGGTGGTTTCTTTATTCGGAAGGGCGAAATGTCCGCCCCCTCCCTCTTTATAAGCAGGGGAAACAGGGGCAGTTCGCCCACTTTGCCGGTTGCTACTGCATTCTCGTAAATCTCCGCCGCTCCCCTCCTTCTTCTCAAAGCCGAAAGAGAGCAGCGCTCCGCCCCTCATTGCCACCGACGCCACCGACGCCGTCGATCTCCCTCGCCACCTCCGCCATGGCTCCGAAAGCCGACAAGGGGAAGGGCGTGAAATCGGTCAAGGCGCAGCGGCTCACGGCGCTGCGGAAGGAGCGGCCCGTCTTCCCCCCTCAGCTTGACGCAAAAGAGCTGAGGGAGTACTACTACCTCTTCTGGTCGATGGAAACGCGAGCGCATCCGCGCACGAAGGTACTCCCGGCCACCGCTTCGAGATTAGCTCCGAACGGGTACCCCTTCTTCGCGCTGTTCTTCTACTGCAAGCTCTGCCCGCCCTTTTCTGAATTCTTCTGTGACATCATGAACACCTATGGGTTCCGCCTCCTTGACTTCACCCCCAATGCCGTTCTGACCATGGCAGTTTTCGCACATCTGTGCGAAAACTTTGTCGGAGTCCACCCAAACGTAGCCTTCTTCCGCCACTTCTTCATGCCCCGGGTCAAGAGAGGAGAGCCCCTTGCCGGAGGAATCGCTTGGATCTCGAGAACTGGCAAGAAGGACGCCTATCTGGAGGGAGAGCTCCGCAGCAAATGGGAAGAGTGGAGGGCAGAGTGGTGCTGGATCGTCGAGGAGAACCCGCAGCCTTTCACCGCCCTGCGCCAAGCCCCAGTAGTGCGCGGCAATGATTGGAGCAATGTGGCCCCGGAGGACGACAGGCTGAAGATTGCCGTCACCCGGATCCTTCGCCTCAGGCTTGCCGGGCTCACTGTAGGCGCAGTTGGCGCAGACTTTCTTCGCCGCCGCATCGCCCCCCTGCAGGAGAGGAGGAGACCAGCCTGGGAGTTCCAAAACTCGGCGGATATCATGAGGCTGCGCCCGGGCCTCAATTTCAACTTCACGGTCTTGGAATTGGACGCAATGCTTCTGGAGCTGTTCAAGTGCGACCCTCAGCGCCCATTTATGTTGCCGCGAAGTGTCGTTCCGCTGTGCAACAATTCTTCACTTGACCGCATCCGCGCGATGATGCTGTTGTGCGACTCGCACAGAATCGTCCCGACCTGGCAAGAGCCCGCCGACGATGTCGTGCGGGATTTCTTTGACGGCTTGGTCGAAGTGCCGGTCCGCGCTGACGAACAGAAGAGCCTCACCCGCGACACCATCGATGCGGAGATGCAGTGCATCGCCACCAGGCTGGAAGAGGCGGCGGCAGCTGCTGCCGCGGGTGAGTTTGGATTCACCGTGGAGGAGGCTGAGGCAGCGGAGGCGGCAAGTCTTGTCGAGCGCGAGGAGTTTGCCGGCGAGGAAGGGCTTGCCGGGCCTGAAGATGAGCCGAGCGAGCCCGCCGAGGGCGCGGGCGACCCGTTGCAGATCGGCTCTTCCTCCTCCCCACCTTCAGCCAGCTCGCCGCAAGCGGAGCCCCCAGGCTCGAAAAGAAGGCGTCTCCGCAGGGCTGGGGACGTGGCGGGGCGGCAGACGAGTCAACAGCCGTCGCAGCGTGCGACGCGCTCGACCGCGGCAAGCACTGTTGCCGCGGGAGCACCTCACGCCGCTGCGGCAACCGGAGCGGGATCTTCCCGGTCCACTGCGCCTGCTCCTGCCAAGCGGGCAAGGGAGCCTACTCCTCTGCCTCGCCGCACCGGAGGCGAGCCGGACTTCGATCTCTCCGCGCTCAGCTCCAACGACGAAGAAGAAGAGTAAGATCCCCTTGTTGTATTTGTAATCCTTCGATCTTTGCTGTCTTTGTCTTGTATCTGATTTGCCTTACTCTAAACTCATTCCTTTTCAGGACTCTGGCCCAGAGAGCGGCAAAGAGAGCCAAGGCTCCGGTGATTGTCATCGAGGACGACCCCGCCACGATGGCAGAGGACATGTCCGAGACCACCTTGTCGGACCCGACAATCATTTCTCAAAGCAGCCCCCAGCGCAGCCCACCACGTAAGTACATAGTTTACTTCCTGCTTTCAGGCGTGCGTGGGTGCTCTTCTTTTGCTAATATCTGTTTGTTGGTTCGTGTAGGAGCAGAGCAGCCTCACCAGGAGGGCCCGGAGGCCGCCCCCGAAGCGCTATCTGCTTCGACTACGCCGCCGAGGGAGAATTCCCCGGCAAGGGAGCGTTCCCCGGCAAGGGAGAATTCTCCGGCAAGGGAGAATTCTCCAGCAAGGGGCAGTTCTCCGGCAGGGGACAGCGCCAGTGATCCTCCGGTGGTGGAGACCACGACTGCAGATCCCAGCACAGGTACCCCTTTTGCTTGAAAACTTCCCTTGGGTTCTTCTTCTTCTGATTTTCTTTTTGAATATTCACTTGACTTCTCTCCCTTCTTCGGTCGTCAGATCCACCTGCCACGGAGCCAATGGAAACCGAGGCCGCCGGTGAGGAGAATGCGCGCGGCAACAATGACGACGCCGCCGCCACCGAAGAAGAGGCCGGCGCCGATGATCCCGCCGGCAAAGAGGCCTCCAAGGTTGCCGCCGCGGAAGCTGGCAAGGAATCTGGCGATCGCACTGACGGCCCCGAGGCCGCAGGAGTGTCAGGCGCTGCACCGACCGCCGATCCCTCTGCCGCTGCCGCAGCACCGGGCTCCGAAGAGCCCCAGCCCGGCGCCTACTTGAAGGCCGGCGATGGCGTCTTCATCAAGCTCCCCTGGGCGTAGAGCTCCAGGGCGCCGGTCGAAGGAGAAACCTTCGACGAAGAGGTGCTCGCCTCTGCTGGGCTGGCGCTTGTCGACGCGCCAAGCAGCAGCAGCGACAAGCCTGAGGAGGAGCGGCTGCTGCGGAAGCTGCTGTCTCTTTACCGCGCCCGCCAAGCCAAACTGGTGTCCCGAGAGGCGCTTGTCGCGGAGGCGGGGGTAGATATTGAGAAGCGCGCAGAGGAGCTCCGGGGTCTTAGGCAGGAGGCTCTCCGGTCTCTGGCGGAGGAGCGGGAGCAACTTCTTGAGGAGCGGAAAGCCTTCCTCCTCGAGAAGGCTGAAGTTGAAGAGAAGCAACGGCTTGTCGCCGAGAATCTATTTGAGCAAGAAAGAGAGTTGGCGCAGCGCAAGGTGAACCTTGACAGCCACGAGGAGGAGCTTGGCGCGCGGGAGCAAGCAATTGGCGGGGCCCTCAAGGAAGCAAAGGATGCTGCCGCAACTACCGAGGCCGCCAAGAAAGAGGTGGAAACAAAGGTGGGGCAGCTGGAAGCAGATCTCAGGGCGAGCGGCGAGGAGCTTGCCGCGCTCAAACGTGAGCGTGAGAAGGATGCTGCCGCTCATGCTGAACTGCAGGGCCTTCTCGCTGAGAGGAGCAAGGAGCTCAGCTCCGCCAACGATTCCAATGCGGATCTCAAGTTGAAGTTGGCCACTTTGACTCAGACGCTGGACGGTGACAGGGAGCGGGAGGTGGCCTTGTCGGAGAAGATCAAGGCCGACAAGGCGCTGCTGGCGAGTGCTGCTGCCGCCCACGACGCCTTCAGGGAGACAGTGGAGCATTGGACTGAAGGTGTTGTGGATGCTGCCGCAGCCATCGACGGGGAGCTGGCACAGCTGGGGATGGAGGATTTTGGGTATCCCTCCGACGAGCATCTCCAACCCAGCGCCAAGCTCAGCCTGTTCTTCAAAGGCGTGGCGACGGCCCTCCAGCAACTCCGGGAGAGGATCCCAAAGAAGCTGGCCGACGAGTCGCGCAGGATTTGCGCGGGGGCTCTCCAGAAGGTGCTGATGAAGGTGGCCTTCCACAATCCAGGCCTCAACCTCACCAACGTCCTCAAATCCTTGCCGCCGGACGCTGATCTGGATGCGCTCAAGGCCCTTGTCGCACCCATTGTGGACAAGGTGAGCGAGATCAAGAGGGTTGAGGGCGATCGCGTAGATTAGGCCGCCCGTTTTCTCTTTCTCTTTGTCGCTGCTGGTCATGTTACGAGAACATCTATTAGAGCCGCGACAAGTTATCTTGTAATATAACTCTATTTTGGGTAGAGATTTGCTATGTTATTTCCTTTACTAGATTCCTTCCTTTGTATGTTTTCACCCTACGCTTTTAGGGAACTTGTCGGCGCAGGCACCCGAGCCGCGAGCGCTGAGTGCGGGACGTCAGCAGCCTGCTGGCGGTGCCGCTTCCGACAAGAAACCTTGTCGCGACTAGCTGCAGCACACTTAAGTTGTTGAGCGGACTCGAAACAAAGTAAGGGCGCAACTAGCTACGAGTTGGTTCCTCCGCGCACAGGTTTTCCATACAAAGCACGGTCGTTCGAGGAAGATAACTTAAAAAATTAAAACTAATTGCTCAAACTTTGGCAACTTAGCTTTTCTGTCATTTGCTTCCCGGCAAGGCGAAACTTCCTTAAACGACGCCTGGTCCACACCATTATCTTCTCCTTTCCCTCCCGACAAACTTGTGTGCGAGGGAACCTTCCTTTCCTTTGTTGAAAAAAAGAAAGAAGAGAAAATAAAGATATGGAGCCTTTCGGCTTGTTATTGCTTACCGGGGGTAGGTGCTGCACAAAGTGTCAGATAATGCATGTAAGAAAGAATATAATGCATGAAATTGACAAGATGTGCGGAGCACATGAGCTTTACTTATGCACGGGATCTGCGCCCGGCTTTGTACAAAGGATTACATGCAACATCGGCAAGACTTGTACAAAAGGTGGTTGCCGGAACAGGTTCCGGCAACCGCTCCCTACGGGTAAAACTTACAAAGATGCTCAATGTTCCAGGAGTTGCTCACCGGAATGCCATCTTCGGTCTCAAGGCGGACAGCGCCAGGCCTAGTGACTCGTTTCACCCGATAAGGGCCTTCCCACTTTGGCGTCAACTTGTTGGAATTCTTGGCGGACTGAACGCGCCGAAGAACAAGGTCGCCTTCCTCGGAACTTCTGGCTTTAACTTTGCGGCTATGGTAGCGGCGCAAAGCTTGCTGGTACCGAGCAGCTCGTACAGCAGCCTGAAGACGGTCCTCCTCAAGGAGCAGCGCGTCATCTTGTCGCAGCTGCTCTTGCTCAAGCTCATCATAAGTGAGCACTCGAGGTGATCCGTATACGAGTTCCGTGGGGGAACTGCCTCTGCTCCATAGACTAGAGCGAAAGGTGTCTGGCCAGTGGCTCAATTTGGCGTCGTCCTGATCGATCAAAGAACCACCGGCAGCTCCTCAATCCAGTTCTTTCCGCACTTGTGCAGCCTGTCAAAAGTTCTGGTCTTGAGCCCACGCAGCACTTCAGCATTTGCCCTCTCCGCTTGACCGTTGCTTCTCGGATGAGCAACAGAAGCGAAGCAGACCTTGGCGCCAAGATCTTGGACGTACTGCATGAAGGTGCGGCTCGTGAATTGCGTGCCGTTGTCGGTGATGATCCTGTTAGGGATCCCGAAACGGCAAACAATCGACCTGAAGAACTTGACTGCTGACTGTGCTATCACCTTCCTCACTGGTTCCACTTCCGGCCACTTTGTGAACTTGTCGATTGCAACGTACAAGTACTCAAAGCCCCCGACAGCTCGGGGAAAGGGGCCGAGGATGTCGAGCCCCCAGACTGAAAATGGCCAGGATAAAGGGATCGTCTGGAGAGCTTGAGCTGGCTGGTGTATCTGCTTGGAATGGAACTGGCACGCTTCACACTTGGTTACTTGTGCAGTTGCATCCTGGAGGGCTGTCGGCCAAAAGAAACCTTGTCGGAACGCTTTGCCGGCAAGTGCTCTTACGCCAATGTGGTGACCACATATGCCTCCATGTATCTCTGCCAACAGCTCCTGTCCATCCTCCCGGTGAATACACTTCAATTTCACCCTGTTGAGTCTCCTTCTGTACAGTGTGTTGTCGACAAACTGGTACATACTTGACTGCCGGGCTACTCTTTCCGCTTCTTCTTGTTCTTCGGGAAGTTCTCCTGTCTGAAGGAAATGGACAATCTGTTGTGCCCATGCTGGAGCTTGCGGCTCGACAACAAGGACTAAAGGCACATCTGCTGCTGTGGGAACATCCGCTTCTACGGCAAGAACCTGCGGCTCTGCCGGAGCTTGATGTCCCCCGGCAAGTTTGCCGGAGCAAAGCTTGCCGGGAGCGTCTGCTTCAACGGAACAAACCCCATGGCTTGCCGGAGCAGACTGCTCCTCAGCATCTTTGGTGTTGATCTTGAGGACCTTCTTGGTGGCGGCTTCGGGGAGCTCTGCCGGAAAATAGTCACCAGAAATCAACTTCCTCTTCTTGCTCTGTCCAGTTGATGGCGTTACGAATGGTTGAGTCAGCTTGTGCACAAAGATCCCTGGTTCCACAGGTAACTTCAGTGCGGTGCACTTTGACAGGCCATCGGCAATGTCGTTCTGAGCTCTTGGAACATGTTCCATCTGCAGACCGTCAAAGTGCTCCTCTAGCTTTCTCACTTCATCAACATAAGCTTCCATCAACGGACTCTGGTAATTCTTGTTCACTTGGCGGACGACAAGTTGTGAGTCACCCCTGACAATGAGCTTCTTGATCCCAAGGTCTGCTGCGATCCTGAGACCGGCAAGCAATCCTTCATACTCTGCAGTATTGTTCGTTGCTTGCTCCTTGGGAAAGTGCATCTGGATTACGTACTTGAGGTGCTCTCTGGTGGGTGCCACAAGTAGCACGCCCGCACCAGCACCTTGCAGCGAGAAGGCACCATTCTGCTATCTTCCACTCTTCATCTGGTGTTGGCGTCCAGCCACTCTTTGCTTGCTTCCTTGACGGGGATGCTCGTTTCTGGAATCTCTTCATTTGGTGTTGGCGTCCATTCTGCTATGAGTTCTGCCAATGCTCTACTTTGGATAGTTGAAGTGCCCTCAAACTTGAGGCCAAAGCTTGACAGTTCCAGTGCCCACTCGACAATCCTGCCTGTTGCTTCGGGATTTTGCAGTATCCTCTTCAGCGGAAAACAAGTGACGACTGTGATCTCATGTGCTTGGAAGTAATGGCGCAGCTTTCTCGAGGCCATGAGGAGGCCGAAAAGCAATTTCTGCACACCAGAGTACCTTGATCTAGCCCCCTGCAAAAGGGAACTGACAAAGTAAACTGGGCGCTGCACCATTCTCTTCTGCATATTCTCATGCTCCTGCGCAGATCCATCCTTGTCGGGACCAGAGCTTGCCGGTGAAGTCCCTTGCTTGTCGCTGGATGCACCTGCCGTGGTTGCTGGCTCATCATCCGCCTCCCTCTCCGCCACTAACGCAGCACTAACCACTTGATTGGTTGTCGCTATATACAATAGCAACTTCTCTTATGGTTTAGGTGCGACAAGTGTTGGAGTGGAGGACAGGTATCTCTTCAAGTCCTGCAGCGTAGCCTCCGCCTCCGGAGTCCATTTCATTGGACCTGCCTTTTTCAAAATTCTGAAAAATGGCAGGGCGCGCTCAGCAGACCTAGAGATAAACCTACTGAGAGCAGCTACGCAACCGGCAAGTCTTCGTACATCCTTGACGCGCTTTGGTGCTTCAATCTGCTCAATGGCCTTGATCTTGTCGGGATTGACTTCAATTCCCCGCTGAGACATGAAGAACCCGAGAAGCTTGCCGGAAGGGACTCCAAACACACACTTCTCGGGGTTAAGCTTGAGGTTGATCTTGCGCAGATTTGCAAAGGTTTCGTCTAAATCTTGAATCAGAGTTGCTTTGCCCTTGCTCTTGACCACTATGTCATCCATGTAGGCTTCCACATTTCTGTGCATTTGCGGTTCAAAAGCGTCATGGACTACCCTTGCAAATGTTGAACCAGCATTCTTTGAACCGAAGGGCATCCATACGAAACAATATGTGCCACATGGGGTGATGAATGCGGTCTTCTCCTCATCCTCTTCTGCCATGAAGATCTGATGATATCCTGACTACGCATCAAGAAATGAAAGCAAGTCACATCCGGCCGTGGAGTCAACAATCTGGTCGATGCGCGGCAAGGGAAATGGGTCTTTGGGGCAAGCTTTATTAACATCGGTAAAGTGAATACAAAGCCTCCATTTCCCGTTTGCCTTACGCACGACTACAGGATTGGCCAACCACGTTGGATGGAGCACTCCTCTGACAAGGCCTGCTGCTTCCAATTTCTTGATTTCTTCTTCAATGAATTCTTGGCGCTCTAATGCCTGTTTCCTAACTTTCTGCCTGACGGGTCGCGCATGAGGACAAACGGAAAGATGGTGCTCGATTACTTTCCTGGGAACACCGGGGATGTCAGACGGTTGCCATGCAAACACGTCGACGTTCGCTCGCAGGAAAGCAACGAGCGCGCTTTCCTATTTAGGGTCGAAAGTGGCGCTGAAGGTGAAGGTACCACCAGTGCCGTCCTCCTTGGCGGACACCTTCTTGGTTTCTGGTGGAGCTGCCATTGTCTTCTTACACTTGCCGGTGGAGCTCGATGGTGCGTCCTCGACGGTAGCGCAGCACTCCAAAGAGGTGCGCTTGCCGGAGTGGGCATCAGAGCTCTTGCCGGACTTGGTCTTCTTCTTCGCCCCGGGGGCTTCAACGGCAAGTGACTTGCGATCTGTTGCGGCTGCTGCTTCCCGGTAGATCTTGTCGGCGCAGATAAGGGCATCCTTCTTGTCGCCAGGGACGAAGATGACACTTATCGGGCCTGGGCATCTTCAGTTCATTGTATGCATAGTGAGAGGCTGCCATGAACTTGGCGAGTGTTGGACGGCCAAGTATCCCATTGTAAGGAAATGGAAAGTCAGCAACGTCAAAAGTGATCCTCTCAGTTCTGAAGTTCAACTCGCTGCCAAATGTTACTGGCAATGTGATTTTTCCCTTCGGCTTGCTCCTCCTGGATTGATTCCTTGGAACGTGCCGGTCTCTTCGAGCTCGCTATCAGGGATCTGGAGTTTCTGGAGCACCGCGGAGGAGATCAGGTTCAAGCCGGCCCCGCCGTCAACTAGCATCTTGGTGACCTTGAGGTTGCGGATAGTTGGTGAAACCAACATCGGCAAGCACCCGACCGCAGTTATGCGATCAGGGTGGTCCTCAATATCAAAGATGATAGGCGTGCTGGACCATTTCAGAGGCTTGCGTGACTCGATGGGTGGTTCTGCTGCATTGACTTCCCGCACCCACTGCTTGAGCTGGCGGTGTGAAGTATGCAGAGAAGCACCACTGTCAACGCACAGGACCTCTGTGGCTTTCTGGAACTCCTGCTCATCGGTCTCATCTTCATCCATATCTTCATCATCGTTGTCATCTTCATCCTTGTCGCGGCCGCGGGGAGGTCTGTCTCCTTGCCGCTGCTTGGCCTTGCCGCGGCGTCCTCCTCGGCCGGGACGTTTCTTGCTAGCTCCTCCAGCACCTTCCTGGGCTTTCTCCTTGTCGCACCTCTCGTATTCAGCCTTTTGCTGCTCAACAAGCTGCTCGACCTTCTTGCAGCTCTGGAGGTCATGGCCCTTGGTGCGGTGGATCTTGCAGTATTGCTTGTTGGTGTCGTCCTGCTTGTCGGCGACCGCCACATCTGCGGCAACCTCCTTGCCGGAGCTACCAGCTTTGGGCCTCTTGCCGAACTGCTCAACGACCAGCACCTCTTTGCCTCTCTTCTTCCTATTGTTCCGCCGCCGGTTCTTCCTTGCCGGGGCAGTCTCCTCACTATCAGATCCTGCTGCTCCTGTATTCTCTCCGGGGAGTTTCCTCCCTTCTTCAGCACGTGCACACTTGTCGGCCAGGGCATATAGCTCACTGACATCTCGGATCTTGCACATCGCCATCTCCTCCCGCATCCTGCGGTTTCGCACGTTCTGATGGAACGCGCTGATTACCGCAGCAGGGTGGACATCTGGGATGTTGTGCTGTACACGGCTGAATCTCTGAATGTACTTGCGCAGGGGCTCTCCTTCCTTCTGGGCGAGCAGATGAAGGTCACTCTCTTGGCCATGAGGCTTGTGGCCGCCTGTAAAGGCGCCGACAAACTGATGGCATAGATCTGCCCAGGAGGATATGGAGTTGTCCGGCAAGTGCATGAGCCAGGATCTGACATTGGGCTTGAGCACCAGCGGGAAGTAGTTGGCAAGGATCTTGTCGTCCCGCCCCCCAGCAGCTTGCACCGTGATGGTATAGATGCTGAGGAACTCCAACGGATGTGACTTGTCGTCGTACTTCTCTGGTACATCTGGCTTGAAATTCTTCGTACTGGGCCACTGGACTTGCCGCAGCTCACGAGTGAACGCAGGGCAACCTACCGCGTATGGAAAGTCGCCTGGTTCCCCTGGCGCATGCACGTCAACAGAGGGCCCAGCGCGCTTGTCGGATTGACGTCGCGCTTCTCTCCGGCGCTCGATGCGAGTACGGGCGTCTTCTTGCTATCGTTCGTGAAGAACTTGGCGCTGATCATGACGAGCTCGTGGATCTGATGATGCGGTGGAGTCGCTATCGAGGTGGATCCGACGAGTCGGCGATCTTGGCCTTCGGGATGCAGAGTGCATGGTGGTCGCACCCCCACCGGTTTCGGCACCACCGGCTCGTGCCTGGCAGTCCTGCCGCGGCCGCGATGCACTTGGATGCCGCGGAGTGTCGCCGTTCGCAAAGCCGATGAGACTCTGAATGTTGGCCCTCCATTGGTCGATCTTGTCTTCCGCTGGAGGGTAATCCAGGAGCAGTTGAGCTCGCGCCAAAGCTTCTGTTGGAGTGGTGGGTGGCAGTGGCGAACGGTGCGAGGAGCGGGATATGCTCGGACTTCTAACTATGTTAGAAGGAGCAGCATCCCGTCCAGGCGACCGTGTCTCGCTCGTGCCAGCATGTTGGCGTGCATGCTGGTCTTGAGCACCCCGAGATCCACAAGCTCGATCTTGGCCCAACAAACGTATGGTACTGCGAGTACCATGACACTGTCGGTCCTGTGCCTCCTGAGATGGGCGAGGAACATGTACGGGCGCTGAGGTCTGTGCAGCCTTGTCCTTGGACCTAGCAGCATCGTAAGCTTCCTCGTCGTCGTCCGTTCTTCCGCCGGTGTCCACTCCACCACCCGTTTGCTCCAGTGGTGGTGGAAGTGACGTGGACGGAGCAGCTGTCGCCGAAGTCTTCTTCTTCGGTGGCATGTCGATGAAGAGAATGAAGATCTAGCTCATGTGGACGCCGGATCAGGTTCACACAACCTCTACGCCCCCTACCTGGCGCGCCAAAGATGTCGGGGAAACTGATCCACGAACACCTATGGGGCCGGCGGACCGAGCCCCTTTTGGTTCGGCGGGGGGTGGAGGTCGCACGAAGAGCAGACCGAGGCGAGGCACACGAGCAGTTTACCCAGCTTCGGAGCTCTCCGGAGAGATAATACTCCTACTGCTGCTTGTCTGATTATATTGTGTTCTTGCTTGAGTGCGCTGAGTGCTACAGTACACACGAGGCCGAGCGTGAGTGTTCTCTAGTTCCCAACCGAATCCAACCCCCCTTACGTTGCGCATGGGCCTCCTTTTATATGCTCAAGGGGTCACCGACAGGTGGCAATGCAGAGAAGGGTAAAAGTGGAAAAGGGGTTGTGGTTGGTACAACCACCTGCACAGTGCATCCTACCTAACCCTGACAGCAGGGGACAAAGGCATTGAATGCCCGTCTGCGTCGCCCAAACAGTGTAAAAAGGGACCGTCAGGGGCGCCACCGCTCGCCATGATGGCAGTCTTGTCAGCTTCGCATGCCACCGCGCACCGCTGGCTGCACAGCCTCTCGCCACGCGCGCCTGGAAAGGCCCCCAGGGTGACACGTTGGTGGATGTGCTGGAGTGTGGGTACAGAGTGGTAGCCTGCCGCGGCAAGCGCCTTGCCGTGGCCGTTGTCTTGTCGGGTCCGGAAGCTTGTCGCTCACCGGGCCTTGCCGGGACGCACGGCGCATCGCGGCAAGTTCCTTGAAATGCCTTGGTTGGCCTTCCCGGCAAGCTCCTCTTGCCGGGGCCTTGTCTCCGGAGCTTAAATACTTTGTTCTTGAATGGCTCCAAAGGAACCACGGAGGACCTTGGCGGTCACCCGGCAAGCCTTGCCGCGGGGTGCTGCAACTGCCTGTGCACAAGTTCGGGATACTAGGGTACCCCTACTCTAGTACACCGACAACATGTACCTACTATTAAGATCCAATCCACATGAAAATAATTCTGTTAGGCTTTGTTTTCTATTTAGTTTAGTCATTTGCTTCTTTTTCAAGTTTTATTTGGATCTTTTCTTGATTTCTCTTTGTTTCGTTTGAGTGATTGCTTATGTATGCTACTGTTTGTCTACGCTAGATTATTTGGAGTGCGAAGCTTGTTACTACGAATCCCTGGAGTTTGCAGATTGTCACCAAGGCAAGTTACACTTTGATCATACTCTTTTATACCCAGTTTTTACTATGCATTTGTTTTTCCCCTCAAATATTTGCATGAGTAGGATTGGGAACATGTGGTTTGATTGTAGTACTTGAGGTAGGAACCCATACCTTTTGATCACCCCAGGAATATATGTTATGCTCTATTATTGCTTAGCCATGCTCATAGACAGGGATTGGATCGTGATACACATGGAAGTTATGAGTGTTTTTAATCTTGGATAACATTAAGGTGGGAACTTTAATACACATCTGGGTGGATTGGTTGGGGCACCTGGAGAATCCAGTGTTTGTCCATTTGGGAACTCCCGGAGTACCCGTGTGATTTTTCCTCGGTTCGCCACCCAGGCTCAAAGGGATCATATGATATTTCATGCCTAGAAACTTCCGTGTGCAGCCAGAAGCCATTATGGGCTCTGGCATAGTTGAGTAAGTTGTATGAGCTCTCGAAGAGGTGGACTAGCAGATGTAGGGGAAAGTAGGTGTGCCGGTCTGCCCGGAGTAGAGAGTTAATGCTTCAGAAAGACTATGTCTCGATCTTCTGATCATGGATGCAGTCGAGTCTTGTGGGTAAAACTAATCATGGTTAGCCGTGTCCCCGGTTATGGACATGTTGAGTATCTGGAATTGGATATTATTGTTGATCTCATAACTCTTTAATTAATTGAATTGGGTTTAATGATGATACTTGTTTAATTGGGATCTGAGATGGAGGAACCTTCTGAAATATTGGTACAACTTGGGAGTAGTAAAATAAATTTATTCCTTTGTTGTAGGGGAAAACTAGCTTTATGCAAAATCTTAAACTTAGAGCTTCCACCAGGCAAATATTGCACGTAGATATAGTTCTTGCATTCATTGCTTTACTGTGTAACTCTTCCAGCATATTCAATGTGCTGACCTACATGGCTGCAACGTCTCATGTCGCAGACTTCTCAGACAACAAATGAGGTGCGATAGGTCGTTGTCGTACACTCAGCTATGCCGTTGGAGTTGATGGACTCATATACCTTTGAAGATTCCGCAGTTATTTAGTTTAGATGGCCTTCTGCCATATTATTTGTGTAATCATACTCTTTATGAGGACCTAAATGTAATAAGTGTCTGATTGAACTCTGCCATAATTCCTCGAGTACTGTGCGTGTCAGCATTACCGATCCAGGGATGACACTTAAGCACAGAGACTTCGGTCCATTGGGATCATGGTCTCTACAATTCCCCAGATCATATAGCATGTGCAGATGCAATGTTTGGCCCTACCAGGCTGACTTATATTTCTACTCACCATAATCTCTCGTATTTCCTTCCAAAGGAGTGTCAATGGGTTTAGAAACTTGCCTGAAAAGTTGCAGTCACTACTGGAATCAGGAACTTTGTCGTCAGCCTGTTCTTTAACTTTCATAAAAAAAATCCAGCTTAGGGCTTGAATTTGAGGGTCCTCTGGGACTCCTAGTGCAAGCAAGCAGTATTTTATAGATTCCCACGCTCGTTGCGAGCATTTTGAGAACATTCGCCGGACTCCAAATCAAAAAGTTATGACCGTTTTAATGAACACCGGTCCTTTATATGGTAGTCCATGAAAGAACTTCATTTTTCCGTGACGGATTCTTGCGCTCAGCCCCAAATCGACCGATGCCAGGAATGCCCTCTTTTTATTGGCTATCACACACATACGTTATGACATGCCACACGGTGAAAACAAGGAGAATAAGGCTTATACTCGCGCGTATTTTCTTGAATTTACAACCAATTGGGATTCCCCAGATCATAGAGCATGTGCAGAATGCAACGTTTGTCCTTACCAGGTGGAGTAATGTTTACACTCACCATAATCTCTCCGATTTCCTTCCAAAAAGAGGGCCAATGGGTTTAGAAACTTGTCTGAAAAGCAGCCACGAATGGTGTTCTTTGACTTTCAGGGAAAAAAGTCCTCCTTAGGGGCCAAATTTGAGGGTCCTTGGGGCCTCCTGGTATAAGCGGGGAGTTATTTCTAGATTCACACACTCGTCGTTAGCATTTTGAGTACATGTGGGTCCAAAACGGACTCTGAATGACAAAGTTATGACCGTTTTGTGAACATCGGTCCTTTATATGGCAGTCCCTGAAAGAACTTCATTTTTCCGTGAAGCTTTCTAGCGCGGCGCCCCAAATTTTGTGTCCTGCATAGTGGAGATATTGTTTTGACATATATATTGACCGATTCCAGGAATGACCTCTTGTTATTGGCTATCACACAGATATATTAAATGCAACGTTTGTCCTTACTAGGTGAACTAATGTTTATACTCACCATAATCTCTCGGTTTTCCTTCCAAAGGAGTGCCTATTTTGATGTCTTTAGCTCATTGAGTAGCTATTGACATCCCACATCCATTTAGATATCTTCTAGTGTCATTTTACTCCATCAAAATTTTGACATTTTGACATATTTGCCTACGCCCTCGACCATCATCACAAAACCACCATAGCTTTCCGCAACCTAACCCATTTCTACCCACATATCATTTTTTGTGGTTGCTTGAGTGGTGACATGAGTCCCCTAAGGTGTTTCAGCTACTTAGGTACGGTTCTTCATCTACCACCACCACCACTTCCGCATTGTCAACTCCGGAACCACCAACGCATTCCGCTATCACCATTTGACATTTTTTCCTTCGAGATTTTGAGTTTCGGTTTTTCCGTTTTGTAGGGTGTTTCGGCTAACTAGGAACGATTCGAAATCGACAACACCGCCGCTCAACTTGGCTAATGTTTCAACATCAGCCACCTTCACCTTTTTGACAACCTAACAGTAAGCGAGAATGGTAACCTCTATATCATCTTGGTATCATGGTATCCCATCATTGTACATTCATTCTTGCCCTTGCTTTGTTAATCCCTAGCCATTTTGCGTCACTTTACTATTGAGCGTAGCCATTTGAGTATTGCCGGCAATGTTACTTGTGTACGTTAGTGATCCACACCTCCCATTGCATACATACCATATCACCTTGGTATCCTTATCTTGGTATCATCATATCATCTCTTGTATCACAAGATTGTTCCCGCATATGCACAATTGCTATCTTGGTTTGTGTATTTCGCATAGTGGCCATACAAAAAACAGAGAATAAGATTTTAAGGAAATAAAAAAAAGAGCTTGTAAGCAATAGCCATCGCATTGTCACATTGCATATCGTGCTACCATATTGATCATCTTGGATCATCGTGTGCGAAACACCGGGAACCATACACAAATAGCATACTTGGGATAGAAATTTGATACATTTTGCATCTTATAGGTTGTGCACAAGTGTCGCATCCGCCTATTGAGCGATCATGCTAGCGTCTCTCTAGAGTTGTGCAACACGAGCATTTTTCGTGGATTCCACATTTTTTGCTCATTCCTTGGTTGCACGACCCCATTTATCTATCTATGTGTGTTTCCGTGTGCCATTGATTGCTATTGGTCTACTTATTTCACTTGCGAATTTGTGAATCTATTTTAACATTATTGACTCTTACTAAAAATTGCATCAAATTTTTGTGCCACTTGCCCTAACCAATCAACTCGATAAGCTTTACTTTATAGGTGTGAGTGAGCAAGCCTGGTACCAATTCCACTATTCTTTCATTTCACATTGAGTGAATGATAGAGGCAAAGGTGTCTCGATCTTTCAATAAGATGATAACTATCAATTTGTGGAGCCGACTTTGACGATCTGACTACAAATGTACACGATGTTGCGCCTTAGCAATCATCAAACCAATCTCGTGAGGTTGCTGACGATCTCGGAAGCATGATCAGCCTGACCAAGAAGGTATTTACCTGCAAGCAATCGAACAACGAGCAAGAATATGATAAAGCAATCTAAATATTGCGAATATGTATGAAGTATTGATAGTGGTGGAGATTCGTAAGCGTTCTTGGTCTGGTCGTTGGACACAAACGAAGTACACGAAGTTGCAATGGCTAACTTTTAACTAAACAAATCCAAGGAAGTAGCTACTAGATGGATCTACTTATATAGGAGCAAGGTGTGGTGGCCAAGGAGGTGAGAGGACATAAAAGGCAGCCTAATACTAACCCTAGGTCGTACAAGGCTCATGGGCCCAAGTGGAGGTGATGCAACACCTTTGGACTTGTAGTTTGACTCGGATTCTGCTGCTGCGTCAGATTCTTTCATCTACATCTCAACGCTCCAAACAAATTTTAAGGTGAATCCAATTGGTTTGGAAAGAGCACAAAATCTACTTTCCAATAAAAAAATAATCACCCAATTTGGAGTCCGTATGAAAGAGTTCTTGGCGTTTTGAGTCAGGTATGTCTGTGAAGTCTGAATTTGAATCCAGAACGTGAGAGACTTGGACTCTATCTTCTCTTGGCCCGAAAGTGACGTGAGAGGACTTTTTTAAAAGCACCTAAACTTATCTTTTTCCCTTATCTTCATATGTGGATTGGACAAATGTCCCATACACCTACTAGTAGACATGGCACAAAAGTCTGTGAAGTATTTTTGTCCTGGATGGCATAAATAAATTATTGCATAGTTTGCATTAGAAATCACCTCACAAATATGCATGTATGCAATATTTTTGGTTGTATCCAAGGTAGTCATGTCCTCATCATCCTCCCCTTCTTGAAAACAAATCCATCATCAGTGTTGCTTAATCTGAAATGTGGCTAACAAAAGAGACAAGGTGTACATGTTGTATAGGTATATGTCATCCATTTTTACTTCCCTTGGTTTTTGCACATATGACACATGTATACATGACTAACTTTCATAGTTCATAAAATATAAAGCCAAAATATTATCACAAGAAGTAGAAGGCATGAAAATATTGCAACTCATTTTGCACATTTACGTGAAGTTCTTATTCATTTCAAAAGGTTGGCAATGTTCGTCATTAAACCATCTCTACAATGGTGAATAAACTTTACTTACATCAAATGTACATGCTACAACATGCTTAAATAAGCAAACATGCACTAAATCATTGGATACATAATCATCACCAAGATTAGAGGTCATGTCAAAATGATTAAACATTGGTTCTTTTGCATAAGCAGTTAATTCAATGGGTGCACTCAAAATATTTGGTATTTCAGTTGTTTGGTCACATGACGCATTCATGACAGTAACCCAATTCTCTAAAAATAGGTGGTGTGCTCAAATCAACTGATAACTCAACACATGATGTATTTAAGTTAAATAGGCATGCATCATTCTCATGTGAATTATATCATCAATACCTTTACTGTTACCTTGTCGCAAAGATGTGGTTGATGTAGGTACAGACGATCACAATGTACCATACACTTGAGATGATGTCTCACTCAAACTATGAGGTGTGGCTGCTCTAGTAGTTGCAACAGTTGAGGAACCAACGGGTGGCGGTGGAATAGTAGTTGTTGTGGTCACCCAATGCATCCTCCTGTAGCTGTTTCTCAAAGGTACAAACGCGAATGTATATACCAATAATGCAATGAGGAATATACTAAAATCTTGCGCGATATCATGGTTCAAACCACCAAAAAAATTATCCATCGTATCATCCTCAGATTCTTCTATGTCACAATGATGGATATAAGATTTGAACTCTTGGTAGTAAGCATGAAAAGTGTTATGGCCTTATTTTAATTGTTCCAGTTTGTGAAGCAATTCACGATGATAGTAAGGAGGAAAAATTGTTCTCGCATTATAGCCTTCAAATCTTTCCAAGTTGTGGGTTGGTTATCAAAGCTTTTCTTACAATATACACTCCACCAAACAGAAGCAAAACCAATAAATGCTCCAGTGGCAGCTTGTACTCTCTCTAGTTCTGAAAAATCATGGTGACTAAAAACTTGTTCTACTTCAAGCTCCCAAGCTAGATAATTAACAGGATTAAATCTACCCGCAAATGAGAGTAAAGAGATAACCTGACCATGTTCTTGTGTGTGTTGCCACACCTCTCGTGATGGTGAAGATGTATCCATCGTCCAAGAGCTTCTATCTCCGGAACCTATCATGATCAGTCAAACAAAATTCAAATATAATGTTCCTATGAACTACTAGTATGTGGTGGTAAAGCGCTCACAGTAAAGCAAATATCAATTTCTTGCAAGTTCTTACCATGGAGCAGCTGGTGACAGGCAACCAGCGGTGTCAAATAACTCCGAAGATTGAGCAAAGCGATTGCCAGGGGAACGTACGTATACACGGTGTAGAAATATGTGGAGCTTGGAAGCCTTAAATATTTGGCAGCAAAAGATTAGCAATAATATATTCAGAGATGCAATGTTGAATAAACACTCAACGACGGTATTGTGTTGGTCCTAGGCTAGACCGAACTAGAGACGCGAGCCTAGAACACTAATGAGGTCATGGCATAGCACAACTAGCATCAATAAAGGACATTAAGTAGCTCTGGACAGCAAGGTATAAGTGAAGATCACAATAGCAGTAAAGATAATTATGTGAAACAACTGCCACGTGGGATATACCAACAACTTCCTCTCCAACTTCCCTCTGTAAAATTTGTGCCATTTTTGGATATTTTTTCTCAAAAATGGCACTGACTCAACCTTTCAAACGCAAAAAGAATCACTCAATTCTAAATTGATATGAGGAGTAAAAAAATTCTAAAACTGTCCTAAAAACTGGAACAAGCTATGTTCGCGAACTTCGGATGGCAAAAAGAACTATTTAGAAGCCGATTTTGAGGTGTCAAATCTTGAACATGGTTATGAAACTATTTATATGAGGCTCATTACTAGCTTTAATTTGAGTACTCACGGAGCCAAAACGGACTTTGTATGAGGAAGGTATGTCTGTTTTACTGAACAGTGCACAAAACAGATTCCAATCCGAATTCAGCTACCAGATTAACTCTAGATAGATCCGAATTTTGTTTTTTTTCTTCTCTCTTTTTTTCCTCACACTTTTTTTCTTTTCCTTTCTCTCCTTTTTTTCTCTAACATTTTTAACTCTTTTTTTCCCTCTTCTTTTTCTCTCTCCCTCTTTTCAAAACAAACTAGATAAGATGCAGATTGGATCAAGCAAAGATGTGAACGACCTCAACGACGACTATCATAATGAATGGTGGGAAGCACGTGGTGGAAATTGATGGATGGGATGGTGGACAGTGGAGGAATAATGATGAAGCAGTGGCATGACTAATGTGAACAGAACTCAAAACTCTAAATGAACTAGACACTAAGACCAGCAACTCGACACGAGAATGTAACCGATAATTCAATCATGCAAACAATGGAAGGAAAATTGCAGAGGCTCAGAATGGCTTGGACAAAGGATAAACAGATCTAACTTTTTTGGGCTTTTTCTTAAACAATAGGTAAGAAAATAAATCTAATCTAGGGAAAACTGGAAATTCTCACCGAGCAACCTGAAAACTGATACCACTTGATAGAGGTGAAGGTGTCTCGATCTTTCAATGAGATGATAACAATTTGTGGAGCCGACTTTGAAGATTCGAATATAAACGTGCACGATGTTGCATAATCACTAAATCAATCTCCTGAGGTTACTGATGATGCCGGAAGCAAGACCAGCCTGACCACGAAGGTCTTCTCCTACAAGCAATCAAACAACAAGCAAGAATATGATAAAGCAATCTGAATATTGCGAGTATGTATGAAGTATTGATAGTGGTGGGGATCTGTAAGTGGTCTTGGTCTGGTCATTGGACACAAACGAAGTACACGAAGTTGTAATGGCTAACTTTTAACTAAAAATCCAAAGGAAAAAGCTACTAGATGGATATACTTATATAGGAGCAAGGGGTGGCAGCCAAGGAGGTGGGAAGACGTCCCAAGGTAGCCTAAAACTAACCCTAGGTCGTACAAGGCTTATGGACACAAGTGGAGATGATGCAACACGTTTGGACTTGTAGTTTGACTCGGATTCTGGTGCACCGTCAGATTGTTTCGTTGATATCTCACCGCTCCGGACGAATTTGAAGGTGAATCCAATTGGGTTGGAAAGAACACAAAATCTACTTCCAAAAAAAACAAATCACCCAATTCAGAGTCTGTATCAAAGAGTTCTTGGCGTTTTGAGTCAGTGATGTCTGTGTAGTCCGCATCTGAATCCAGAACATGAGAAACTTGGACTCTATCTTCTCTTGGTCCAAAAGTGATGTGAGAGGACCTTTTGAACAACACCTAAACTTCTCTTTTTCCCTTATCTCCAATTTGGATTGTACAAATGTCCCATACACCTGCAATAGACATGGCACAAAAGTTTGTGAAGTATCTTTGTCCTAGATGACATAAATAAATCATTGCATAGTTTGCATTAGAAATCACCTCACAAATATACATGTATGCAATATTTTTGGTCGTATCCAATGTAGTCATGTGCGCATCAGTGAAACGCGATACATCCTCAACTTTGGGAAAAAGCTTGGTATTGTTTATCCCATTTCCTACTCACCTCTACTTGAGTCTTGTGATGGATAGGCAAAGCACATCTACTTAGGTCTATACCAACAACGACAAGTTTCGACGCCACGAAAAACAACTTGGACGCCAAGATGGATGCTCAAATGGAGGAGACCAAAGCCCTCATCAAGTCCTACAATATATATTCCTCATCTTCGAGAAGACGCTCAAGTGCACATCCTTCTGAGCTACCATCTCCGGCAAGGTCATGTCGGCATCGACACCACCACCGACGAGAACATGAAGGTCAAGAGCTCAACACCAACTACCGCTAAACGACTTAACCATCTACATTAGCATCTTTGCAAAGCGACTTGAAGGCATATTCGCCTTTGGACATTCGGCATCTTCACCTGCAAGCACCTCAAGTTAAGCTCCTAAAGCTCAAGTCCGCAATTTCCACGGGCTACTATGACCTCGATACTGACCACGAGCTTCCTTTCTATGGGACTCAACACCCCGAGGAGTATCTTGAGTGGGAGCGCAAGATGGACGACTACCTCAAGCTACTTCAAGTCCCTTTTGAAGATCAAGTGAAGTGTGCCACAAGTAATTTCCATGACTACGCATCGGCATGGTGGCTTCATAGACTTTCGGCAAGCTTCACCATGACTTGGCCCAAGATGAAGAAAGCAATGAGGCGAGAGGTTTTGCCTTCCACCTACACGGAACATCTTCTACGCCAATTGGAGAACACCATACAAGGATCCAAGTCCATCGGCGAGTACTTCAAGGAGATGAAGAAAGCCTTGCGATAAGCCGGTGTGCACGACCCCATTTCGATGAAGTTCCACTTCATCATGGGATTGAACAACGACATCTCCAAGACTATCTTCCTCAAGAACTACATTGGTGTTATCAAGGTGCTACAAGAACTCATTAAGGACAAGGCTTCTCCACCCCAAGCGCACTTCGCGATGACCAAGCTCCACGACAACGAGCATGAGGATAGTACCACCAAGATGTCCAAGCCCGATGAGCTCCAAGACGGCACTCCCAAGTTCGACTTCACTGCCATCCCTCTTTGCGGCATTGATGATGCTGAGTCTCCCACGACTCTTTTTGAAGATGGTGTGGTGATGACTATGACTATGGAGACTCTCAAGGAACAAGCTTTGGAAGGAACGGACATGGTGATGAGCAAGGATGATGCTTCCATCTTTGGAGGCGAGAGCGATGATGTTCCATCTTCGGCCTTCATCCACGGTGATAGTGATGAGATATTCGATCATGGGATTTTCCCTTCGGTCATGGAGGAGAGCGATTATATGTCATATTCGGCCTTCATCCATGACGACGATGACAAGATGGTTGCACATGGGATTTTCCATCCGACCACTGCAACGTTTTGTGATGACTTGAGTGACTTGTGCCACGATATTGAGAGTTAGAGAGAGTTCACCACTAGCCCCGTATATGATGAGTTACCCCAATCCCCCCAACACTTGAGTGAGATGAGTGACTCCACCATATGTGACTTTCAGTGCACCTATTTTTAAGGGAGTGGGTGAGCCACCACATAGAGAGAGTGAAATAGGTGATAGGTCATGTGAGGCCACCTTCAACACTAATGACTTAACCTCTACCTCTATTGTGTCTTCTCATTTGGTGCTAGGTCCCATCTATGATGATGCGCTGATACTCGACGACTTCCTCCTCCCTTTAGATAAGACGACGACCATGGTGGAATATGATGCACCCCCCACATGGTTCCATCAAGATGAAGATGACCACAATTCGGTCTTTACCACCTCACCTACACCACTTGAGTGGAATGAGAAAGGTAATATAGGTGAAGGTGATTCTCTAGTCCCACTAATGTACTATCTTGAAATTGATTGCTTGCATGATGTTGATCCACCTATTGCCATGCTTCATGCTAGTGGGATGTTCCCATGCGATGATTTACCCATTTATGATGAGTTTGATGATTATCATGTGGAGTCTACTAGTTGTGATGCCATGTTGCATAGGATTTCTTGTGATAATTCTCTTGGTCACATCATGTTTGACAATCCGCTTGACTTGTCATATGATATGCATGAGATCAACCATATGTCATATTTGCAATCTCTTCGTAGTAACTATGGATACGCCATTAAAATGACCCCAATTCGCACTTATGTCATATATGACAAGCCCATGGTTATTGGCATTTGTTTTTCTTGTGATGATATTGACATGCTACCTTTGCATCATTTATCTCGTATGCCATGCCATGACCACCTAGCTTCGGATATGCATTGTTTTGGATGTTGTCCATTTTCTCCATATGATGTTTCCAATATTGCTCATGAGGAGACCCCCATAGTTTCCTCATACATGTTAGGAGATTTTGATCAATCCCATCCATTGCATAATCCCAATAATTATGTGCACAATATGCTCCCCATGAATGAAAGTGATATTTATGTGCCATATACTTGTATACTCAATTTGTGTCCCCATCGTGTTATACACAATAACTATTCTTTCATGATGGATGACATGTTCTTATACCATGCATCACATTTCTTTGAGCGATGCTTATCTTGTGCTAACTCACACATACACATACACATCATGATGGATGATGTGTACATTTACCACACACACACTTTCTTTGGTTTGTGTCTCTTTTGTGTAGGGACAAAACAATGAAACATGGAAGGATGAAACTCCAGGGGTCGGACATCCGAGGGCTTGGTTGGATTTCCGGGGCCTGTTGTCAAGAACCTTGTGGGATCTTCCCCTCCAGGAGCAGGATGTCTGGGGCTATGGGCTGGATGTTCGAGGGCACAAACGTCCGAGGCAACGGACCGGATGCCCGGGCTCCAAATCCAAGAATTAACTTGATGTACTCGTGGGGGAAAAAAGGAAAATCCGGGGCCAAAATTTGATGGATTTTATGGATGGAAATGGGGGAAAAGATGGGGGAAAGATAAATCCACTAGTAACACAACAATTTTATGGAGCAAATCCAACAAATCATCATCAAACCAACAAATCACAAAAAAACTGGGGGGGGGGCTATTTTTGTGGGGATTTTCAAAATTGGGACAAAAACACACAAAATTAGGCTAGAAAATGGGGGTAGGGACTCCAAATTCGTTATCAACATGGCTCTAGATACCAAGATGGTGTTGGGTCGAACCCTAGAGACTGATCTTTCACAATTTGGAGGAGGATTCCCAAAGAACACGACGAAAGGAAACTCTCAAATCAACGAGAAATGTTCATACATGTGCTAGACCCATGAACACAAAGAGAGATACATGTGCTAAACCAATGCTAACCCTAAAATGGTGGAGGAGGAGGAGTATATATGATCTTGGGGGCGAAGGGATACATGGGCTTCGGCCCTTTCACTGTGCGTAGACAGGGAATAGGTGTCTGGGCTAGGAGCCGGATGTTCAGCGGCTCGCGTCGGGCTAGATGTCCGGGGCCAGGGCCAACTTCGTGAGGTTCTGTGATGGAGGGCCATATTTCTAGGCAGGCGCTCGATATCCGGGCTGTCGGGCCGGATGTCCGGGGCCTGGGCGGCTGTCCGGGCCCTATAGCTTCCACATTTGGGCTGCGGCTGCGGTTGATGCTCAAGGGGCCAGATGTCCGAGACTTGGGCCAGATGTACGGTGCCTGTAGGTTCTCCTCGGCCGAGTTGTGGCTACTAGCTTCAGGGGCCGGATGTCCAGGCCAAGGACTGGATATCCGGGCCCTGGGACTCCTTCGGTTCCTTCCATTGGTCCTCTTCATCAGTGCACTTGTGGACTTGTCCATCATCATGAGCATCTCCAAGGGGGCGTTCTTCATACTTAATCATACATAGTGTTCCGGTTTTAGGTTGTAGCCATGTTTCTAGTGGGTCATATGGAATATCACTAAGGAGAGATGTCACCTCGGTCTAGAGAGCTCTTGTACATGATCGTGTCATCTAGGCCTGGGTGTTTGGTAGAAACTGAAATTTTGTTTTATGTTGTTCGGTTTTTTCTATGAATTTGGTTTACAGAACTAAAAACCTAATTTAGCACTAAAATTCAGCTAACAAAATTTTGGTTAACCGATTTTTTTGTTTGCTTTTCGGTTTAAACCGAATTATGTACCATGTACAGAAAATGCACTTTCAGGACATATTGACAGCAACATCAACATGCCTGTTTTAAAGAAAAAATTTGACAGCATAACAAGGCAAAATAGTAAAGTGCTACAAGGATTTCAGAACAGTGACAGATGCATGACCAATCATCAAATGTAAAACTTCCAAAGTCCACATTATAAGTGACAAACTGACAAGTAATGGAGCCACGTTCATGTTCCAGATTTCCAGCCCAACAAATAACCAAATTCCAAGTTCCGAGACACATAACCAAAGTCCAAGTTTAACAAAACACAACCAAGTTTAAAGCTTACTTATTATTACACTTCAAAACATAAGCACGTAGCAAGGAGATTAAAAAAGTGCACTTCAAGAGCAGCCACAAATAAGAATCCCAATTTGCCATCACAAATAGGAACATCTTGACATGTCCAGAGAATCTTGACCATCCCAGCTTCCAGCCAAGCGTTGAGAATATGTAATGTTCTATGCATGGTGCATAATTTGGTTAGATAGTACATGACGTAGAATTTGGATAAAATAACTATATATATACACGTAAAATAGAATAGCACATGGCACATTACAAGGATTGACATGATTCAATTAAAAGAACTACATATATGTAAAATAGAATATGTTGGACTATATGTACCTAAAGAGTAAAGAGTAATCTGAAGATCTTTTCTTCATAAGAGTTTCGAACAAGTTTTGGAAAACAAAGTACATGAGATTCATGAAACAACATTTGTACTACAACAACATTTACATGAGGTTCATTACAACAAGTGAGCAACATTTGCATTTACATGGTTGTCTTGTGCATATTTGAATCATACTTCAAAAAAAAAAGAATGATAAAAACATGAACAAGAGCATCTCAAATTCAGATTTGCTCATGCTAGCTTCACCATCACCACCAACTCTCAACTTTTTATTATCCAAGACAACAATTTCCTTGCTTCCCTTTTTCGAGTTGGTTCAGATTGTGGAGCACCCACATGCTTGCTTGCATCACTTGGTGCATACTTAGCTTTGTACTCTTCAAACAAAGCATGCATAAATGTTTTCACCCCCTCCCAAGCTTTGCCTCCATTAACTCACCATACATTTCTTCAGTTGCTAGTTTTGTGAAATTTGATAGCAATCTTGGATCGAGAACAGTTGCAGCCAATACAAACATGTTCACATTCTCCTCTTCCTTTTTCTTTCCTTTCCCCTCCCCCCTTTCATTCTCCACCTCCTCATGCCAACGTCCCCAATACTTATCATACTTATCTTGCCTTTTCCTGGCCATTGTTTTACGCAAAACATCATCACTATTATCCCACTCTTCCAAAATCCATAACAAATTGATTCACTGTCACATGGAGTGTGGCGGAAACACTAAGAGTAAGGTGATAAAACTGATGAAGAAATTCAGCCATTTTCTTAGCATTCTCCCAATCAATATCAACAGGAATACTAGGAGCTTTCTCACTAGTTAAATCCAATGTATAGAGTGGATCTTCTTCCTCATACCTTGCAAACACTTTCTCGAAGTTGATTGCGGTTGCTAACATTAGGTATGTACAATTCCATCTGGTGCATACATCCAAACTCAAGAACGCCTCGTTGTCCACCTTTTATAACTGAGAAAGTTCTTTAAATCTTGTAATTCTAGATGGCCCATGTCTTATATATCCAACCGCAGCTCGCACATGCTTAACTGATTCATCCAACTCTTTTAGACCATCAGTAACAATCAGATTTATAATATGGGCAGCACATCTGATATGAAAATATTTACCTTCAGCTATGCTATTTCCAGTTTTGATCATTCTGTTCCGTATGTAACCCACACCAACATCATTCGCGCTAGCATTATGTAACACCCCGGATGCAACTTTCCATATCTGTAACTCTAACTCTTGCCATTTCTGGCTTTATGATATATTATTTTCTCTGGTTGGGTTTTTGTCTTTTGTTTTGCATTTTGTTCATGTCATGCATCTCATCTCATAGCATCATCTTCATTGCATCTGCATGTTTTCTTGAAACTCATAGTCGTTAGTAGTTGCCGCTTCTCTACTTGGCTTCGTGGCACGTTGTCAGACCGTTTGTCTTCGTTGACCGTTCCAGACCAACTGGGTTTTTGATTCCCTCTTGTTAAACCACCTAATCCCTCTTTGCGCAGTGCATCGAACCCCCCTTCGCAACCATGTCCGAAACTTCCCGAACCCGAACCGCACGGTCATGACCAGTGGGTCCGGAACAATCTCAAGTTATCCTAAACATCATTCGTTCTTTGTTTATACCACCTGAAGCCGTCCGATCAAAATCTAGGGGCTCAAATCCCCTCTCATATTAGCCACCTACTATATATAGTGGGCAGCCATAACCAAATCAGACCAACCCTAAAACCTAGGGGAGTTGTCCTATCCGTCCCATTGTAGTGCCGCCACTCCACCAAATCCTCTTTGGGATCTCCGCTGCCCGATCCACCCAACCAGCCGTAGCCTTCTCCTTCCTCAATCCCAATCCATCGAGCCCACCCGCGTCCGAACCAACCAGCACCCGATTCCCCCTGCCCGAGCTCCTCACCGCGCCACCGGAGCCCCGAGCCGCCACCTCGTCGCCCGCGCCTGCAGCTCCTCGCTGGAGATGAGTCCCCGGGAGACCCTTTCGCTGCCTGCCTTTCTCCTTCCTCCTCTAATCTCTCTCCCTTCCTTGTTTGTTTTTCTTCGTGCCAGGAAACGAATGGGGCTAGCCCCTGCTGCCATGGCCGCTGGTGAACGGAGTCGCCGTGTGTGTCCTTCCCGTCCTTGCCGTTCGTGTCGCCGAATCAGGTCGCCTCCGACCGGCTCCTCTCGCCTCCCGCCATAGCCCGCAGGTCCTCGTCTCTGCTTCGATGAGAGGAACGAAGCTGTCGCCGCCCGCTTCGTCAGTTTTAGGACGCGAGCGCTGCTCGTTGACCGTGCCCCGAACTGCCTAAGCTCGTGGATGCACGGCGCCCGAGGCCTCTTGCCTCCCTAATGCTCGTCGCTGAGCACCAGTGCTCCAAGCTCGGCCCTTCTGCAGCTCGCCGGTGAGCACATCTAGACACCCGCGCCCGTGGTTCCCTCCTTTTTTCCCATTTATTCTCCCTGTATCTCTTCTCTGAATTCACTCACTCTCTGAATCTCTTCACAGGAGTTGAGCCATCGTCGTCCTGTTCGACTCCCTCCATCAGGAACCATCTCCCCACGTCAGATCCGGTGGATCCCCGCGCCCGTTTGCGACCACCTTCGCTCCGGACCCATCCTCTCTGCCTCGTCGTCGCCAGAGTCCAAGCCGCGCCGTTGCATCCTCTGCTTCCGCTGCTCGCTGCGACCTGAAGTTGCGCGCCTGCATCGATGGGGTCAGCATTCCCGAGCCCGTTGACCGCGCCCTGCCTCCTCTCGCCTGGGCCAGCGCGATGACTCAAGACAGGACCAGCGCCCCTTCCAGCCGCCCTCTACACAAACTGGCCGAAGCCCATGGGTGAGGCCACACCCCAGCGCCCCCTCCTCCATTTTTTTCTCCTATTGGGCCAGCTTGTTTCAGCCCGTTAAGTTTTTTTTCCTGTCCAGCGATTTTAGTAATTATCTAGTGTATTACAGTTTTACAGATTGCACCCTCATGTTCATGCATTTAATAACTCAACAACCATGCATCATATTAAAATGTTTTAAACATGTTAAATGCTTAGAATTTCATCTAGTTTCATAATATGCCACTTTCATCCATGTTTCAAATGTTTAAAATGTTGTTTGTTTAAATTTTCTTAAATGCCATGCTAAAATAATTTATTTCATAACTAAATAACCGTAGCTCCAAATTTAATAAACTTTATATGTAAATGGGGTGGAAAAATGCCTAGTTTAACATGGTGGACTTTATTTTCCTGTTTAACAAAAATAAAATATGTTTTAGGGCAGAACAGTACCAAATCTAAAATATGCACATGGGGATTTTCCGGAATTGTTGTTTGTAACTTCCGGCCTCATTTAAACTTGCCTAGATAGGTAATTTCATTATGTTTCACCTCTTGCCATGTTTAACAACATTTAATATTGTTGTGTACCTAAACGAGAGCGAACTAAATAACTTGAATGTGGTGTTTCGTCAATATGCAAATCGTTGCATATTGAGCTCCACTTAACTTGTAGTATTGTTTGTTGCACTTTGCCATGCCATGCCTCTTTAAACCGTACATGCTCATACTTGGTTACGCATCATGCCATGTTTATGTGATGGTTGTTTACTATGTTCCTTGCTTCTTTCTAGTGTTGCTTCTTAGTCCCAGTAACGTTGTGATTGAGAGGACCCGTTCGACTATGCCCGTTTGTCTTCTTCATGGACTTGTTCTTCTTTCTTGCGGGATTTCAGGCAAGATGACCGTCACCTTGGATCTCATTACTATCATTGCTATGCTAGTTGATTCGTTCTATCGCTATGCTGCGCTACCTATCACTTGCTCTTCAAGCCTCCCAAATTGCCATGTCAGCCTCTAACCTTTTGCACCCTTCCTAGCAAACCGTTGTTTTGCTATGTTACCGCTTTTACTCAGCCCCTCTTATAGTGTTGCTAGTTGCAGGTGAAGTTGAAGATTGCTCCATGGTGGACAAGATTATGTTGGGATATCACAATATCTCTTATTTAATTAATGCCTCTATATACTTGGTAAAGGGTGGAAGACTCGACCTTATGTCCGGTGTTTTGTTCCACTCTTGCCGCCCTAGTTTTCGTCATACAGGTGTTATGTTCCCGGATTTTGCGTTCCTTATGCGGTTGGGTGATTTATGGGACCCCCTTGACAGTTCGCTTTGAATAAAACTCCTCCAGCAAGGCCCAACCTTGGTTTTACCATTTGCCTCACCACCACCTATACCCTTCCCTTGGGTCGGCCAACCCGAGGGTCATCTTTATTTTAGCCCCCCGGGCCAATGCTTGTCTAAGTGTTGGTCCGAACCGAGTAGACTGCGGGGCACCCTCGGGGAAACTCGAGGTCTGGTTTTACTCATAGGATGTCTCATACGGTGTTTCCCTGAGAACGAGATATGTGCAGCTCCTATCGGGATTGTCGGTGCATCGGGCGGCTTTGCTGGTCTTGTTTTACCATTGTCGAAATGCCTTGTAAACCGGGATTCCGAGTATGATCGGGTCTTCCTGGGAGAAGGTATATCCTTCGTTGATCGCGAGAGCTTATCATGGGCTAAGTTGGGACACCCCTGCAAGGTATAAACTTTCAAAAGTCGTGCCCGCGGTTATGTGGCAGATGGGAATTTGTTAATGTCCGGTTGTAGATAACTTGACACCAGATCTGAATTAAAACGCATCAACCGTGTGTGTAGCCGTGATGGTCTCTTTTCGGCGGAGTCCGGGAAGTGAACACGGTTTTGGGTTATGTTTGACGTAAGTAGAGCTCAGGATCATTTCTTGATCATTGCTAGTTTCACGACCGTTCCTTTGCTTCTCTTCTCGCTCTTATTTGCATATGTTAGCCACCATATATGCTTAGTCGCTGCTGCAACCTCACCACTTTACGCCTTCCTTTCCCTTTAAGCTTTGCTAGTCTTGATACCCATGGTAATGGGATTGCTGAGTCCTCGTGGCTCACAGATTACTACAACAACAGTTGCAGGTATAGGTTTTGTGATGATCATGACGCGAGAGCGATGTTAGCTTGTTTTAGAGTTCTTCTTCTGCTTCTTCTTCGATCAGGGGTTAGGTTCCAGGTCGGCAGCCTGGGCTAGCAGGGTGGATGTCGTTTGAGTTTCTGTTTGTGTTTCATCCGTAGTCGGATGATGCTCTTATGTATTGTGATGTTGTATTCGTGTGGCATTGTATGCCTCTTGTATGTATCCCCATCTATTATGTAATGTTGATGTAATGATATCCACCTTGCAAAAGTGTTTCAATATGCGGTTCTATCCTTGGTTGGACCTTCGAGTCTCTTTAGGATAGTATTGCATATTGGGCGTGACAAGTTGGTATCAGAGCCTCGACCGACCATAGGAGCCCCCTTGATTGTTGGCCGTTGTTGAGTCTAGAAGAAAACTATTTTGAGTCTTAGGATTATATATATCGGAGAGTAGGATTCTTTTTACTCCTCAGCCCCCTTCGTCGCTCTGGTGAGGACTCCTGACGTAGATATTTTGTTTTTCCTCTTCTCAAATTTCACTAAAAAAAATTTAGGATCACGCGGGTATCTTGGGATCGTTTCGATATTCTTGTGACGAGAACATTGTTCTTGGTGCCTCCTGACATTTAGGGGTTGTGGCAGTGTCCCGGGGAGTTGAGCTCCGAGGTGTTGTCGTCACAATTTTATCGATGCAGTTCTGGAATACCTGAGTTTTGCCAACATCAAAAATCTCTTTTATGCAGTTGTTGGTGAGGTAACCTCGACGCCACCCAGTACTAGGGACTTCGGGAGTATTGCCATAGCTCATATAATGGATGCTTTTCAAAGGTTGAGGTACACGTTTTCCGGAGTTTTCTTGGTTATGTGTTGACGGATGGATACAGCTAGATGTAGGGATTGTTAGTTTGGGTGAGATATTTTGCTTCCCCTATATCCCCAACACCAGATTGCAAAACCAAGAAGTTTCGGGAGTTTTATAGGTGGGAATTCAAGTAGCTCCTAGAATATCTTTCTGACAGATGCATGATATGGGATTGGGTAAATCTCTATCATATGTATTTGTTCCGGCTTATTCAGCAAGCCAAATCCTTTGTTTTGTTTTATTTGTGGTATTTGAGTTGCTTCGAAGTCAAATGTTGAATCCATACCTTCCCTAAACGATGTTCTCATATTTCTATGTGAATACTAATCCTTTTGATCATTGAGGTTGTCATGTTAATTCTTTTCCAACCGGTGCGCTTCTCTTCGAGATGATCCCATCATTCTCCCCATCCGCAAGATCAATTCTAAGTTTTTCTCAACGGTGTTTGTTTCGTTCATCCCAAGTTGTCTTTGTTTTTCCCCACCCTCCCACCCTTTTCTTCAAGGACTCATATATTTTAATCATGTATCCTTTTATTTGAGAGAAGTTTCTTCATTCTTTTCTTTTGATGTTCTTATCCGGTGATTTCCCATGAAGATGCTCAATAGATTCAAGTTCATCATCATTCATTGTTGTTTCTTCTCCGGTGGATCCAATTCAAGCTTTCAGTATTGATCATATCCCTTTCCTCGTTTCAAATGTTTTTCCATGTCGGTGCACCTCTTAATTGTTCACCTCTCTATTCTTATCCGGAGTGCTCAAGATATCTCAAAAGAATCATGTTTCCATTCTTAATCCGTTCGAGTTACTTCAAGGTTTTTCTCTCATTCAAGCTATTTAATTCTACCGGTGCAATTCCTCTTCTAAATCGTTCAATGGTGTATCTTCTGAGTGGGCCCTAACCCACACGTCTTTTGACAGGATCTTACCTAACTCTTCTTATTTATCCGGAGCGATTCCCAAAGTCTTTCGAAGTTTGACATAAGAATGAATTTCCATCAGTCATATTCCTTCTCCAAGATCGCTTTCAGAATATTTTCATCGTTGGTTCATCATTTCTATTCTTCTTTGTTCCGGAGTGTCTCAACAATTGGTGGTGTTTCTCCTCGTCATTCTCGGATTTTGAAGACCGAAGAAGAGTTCCTCTTAAATCCTTACCCGTTTCTTCCAAAGATGCGTAGTTCAAGCTTGATGCCATCCTCTCATAATTTTTTTCGATTGTGAGAATTACTTTCTTACCATCCGGAGCATTTCATGAGTTGTTTCCATTTCTTTCCTCCGAAGGTCTTCATGTCAAAATTCTTCATTCTCAGTGTGTAGCTATCGTTCTCCAAATCTTACCGGTGAATCGTTCAAATATCCTCTAATCAGTTCATGTTCTCTTCGTTCTCATGTATCTAAATCCTCTCAAGTATCTTCATTCTTTCCGGTGAATTGTGCCTTTGCTATTTTCATTTTTAATTCTTATGGTGGTTCGTTCAAGATATCACTTCCTTCGTTATCATATCAAATATCCGTTGTTTCCAAATCCCACCATGGTTCCATCAATACCTTCTCAACTTTGCTCTATATCTCTCTTAATCCTGTCTACGAGAATAAGTAGTATGCCAAATCTGTTGATTGCCATCAATTTAAATTGATGAAAGATAGGCATGACATAATTTTATTCTTGTTTCATCCAAGTGATTAATTCCTTCTTCCGGAGTTTGTTCATCAGAAAGTAATTCTCGGTTCCAAGTTATTCATCTTTCTTGCCTGGAGTTCAAAGTTTACTCATTTCATAGCTCCATCTAAATCATTGCAAGGCTTCAATTCTGGTTCTCTTCAACCTCCAATTCTTCTTCATAATCATTTTCTTTTTTGGAGTTCCAAGTTTTCCGCATTATCTCATCGTGAAGCTCCTTCTAAATCATCGTTCACCTTGTGTTTTCAAGTTCTCTTTCTTTTTATCATCCTTTTATTACCGGAGTTCTTCATGGAGGCTCTACATGATCGTTCATCAAGGATTCTTTTCATTCTTCATTTGTTCTTCAAGATTTCTCTCGAGGTGATGATCCGTCAAGCTATACTCAAAATTAAACATGGTGCTCAACACATGTTTTGTTTTGAGGTGTTCAAGTATTCTTCATCTTGCATTCCAAAGTGCTATCATTCTTGACAATTTCCATTCATGCTTCGTGATTCACATGTTGTTAAGAATGAGGTATTTTAAATCCATCAATCTCTTCTTTGGAGTTATCTTGGTATATATTTCACCTAAAGCCTTCCCTAAGGAATGTTGCTATTTGTGGTTCTTATCAATGATCCAAGCTTTCTCCATATCCTTCTCGGTGAAAGAGGTTTTTCATCTCTTCGTTGATCTCAAGCAAGCAATTGTTTTTCGTTAGTGGCAGAATTTCACCTCAAGTGTTGAGATGTTTCCATAAGCCCACTACAAGCTTATTCTTTTCGTTGTTGGTTTTCCAACAACTCCGTTATAACCTTCTTGGAAGGGTGCTTTCCAAGCTCATTTGTGGCAGAAGTTGGCATTTTATCCTCCATCTGTTATTCCAATGATCTAACTTCTATTCTTTCGTTCCGGAGGCATTGTGATGTTGCTCTTTTCACTTATCATCTCGAATTGTGAGGATCATGTTATTTTCGTGCACATCCATTTAACCGGAGTGTTGTGTCATCTCTTCAAGTTCTTTTCATCTTAACAAGTTTTCCTTCTTCTTTCAGTCGAAGTGCTGCCCAAAGTATATCAATCTTATTCCTTCTCTATCTAGTTTTAACCGGAGTGGTTTCAATATCTATCTTATCACTAAAACTCTTGGTTCTAGTAGTGTTCCTTGTTCCTCTCTTCTAACGGAGTGTTTTCAACTTCATTCATCTCCGGTGTATTCTTTCCTTGAAATTGTTTAACCTCTCAAGGTTCTTTGGTTTCACTCATTTGTCGAAGAAGCAACTTAGTTTTACCTCTTCTCTTCCTCTTCCGCTTCTCTCCGGTGCCATCCTAGATCTCGGGACAAGATCCTCTTGTAGTGGTGGAGTGTTGTAACACCCCGGATGCAACTTTCCATATCCGTAACTCCAACTCTTGCCATTTCCGGCTTTGTGATATATTATTTTCTCCGTGGTTGGGGTTTTGTCTTTTGTTTTGCATTTTGTTCATGTCATGCATCTCATCTCATAGCATCATCCGCATTGCATCTGCATGTTTTCTTAAAACTCATGGCTGTTAGTAGTTGCCGCTTCTCTACTTGGCTTCGTGGCACGTTGTCAGACCGTTTGTCTTTGTTGATCGTTCCAGACCAACTGGGTTTCTGATTCCCTCTTGTTAAACCACCTAATCCCTCTTTGCACAGTGCATCGAACCCCCCTTCGCAACCATGTCTGAAACTTCCCCGAACCCGAACCGCACGGTCATGACCAGTGGGTCCGGTACAATCTCAAGTTATCCTAAACATCATTCGTTCTTTGTTTAGACCACCCGAAGCCGTCCGATCAAAATCTAGGGGCTCAAATCCCCTCTCATATTATCCACCTACTATATATAGTGGGCAGCCATAACCAAATTAGACCAACCCTAAAACCTAGGGGAGTTGTCCTATCCGTCCCATCGCAGCGCCGCCACTCCACCAAATCCTCTTCGGGATCTCTGCTGCCCGATCCACCCAACCAGTCGTAGCCTTCTCCTTCCTCGATCCAAATCCACCGAGCCCACCCGCGTCCGAACCAACCAGCACCCGATTCCCCCTGCCCGAGCTCCTCACCGTGCCACCGGAGCCCCGAGCTGCCACCTCGTCGCCCGCGCCTACAGCTCCTCGCCAGAGATGAGTCCCCGAGAGACCCTTTCGCTGCCTGCCTTTCTCCTTCCTCCTCTAATCTCTCTCCCTTCCTCGTTTGTTTTTCTTCCTGCTAGGAAACGAACGGGGCTAGCCCCTGCTGCCATGGCCGCCGGTGAACGAAGCCGCCGTGTGTGTCCTTTCCGTCCTTGCCGTTCGTGTCGCCGGATCGGGTCGCCTCCGCCCGCCTCCTCTCGCCTCCCGCCGCAGCCCGCAGGGCCTCATCTCTGCTTCGATGAGAGGAACGAAGTTGTCGCCGCCTGCTACGTTAGTTTTAGGACGCGAGCGCTGCTCGTTGACCGTGCCCTGAACCGCCTGAGCTCGTGGATGCATGGCGCCCGAGGCCTCCTGCCTCCCTGATGCTCGTCGTCGAGCACCAGTGCTCCAAGCCCGGCCCTTCTGCAGCTCGCCGGTGAGCAAATCTAGCCACCCGTGCCCGTGGTTCCCTCCTTTTTTTCCTGTTTCTTCTCCCTGTATCACTTCTCTGAATTCATTCGCTCTCTGAATCTCTTCACAGGAATTGAGCCACCGTCGTCCTGTTCGACTCCCTCCATCAGGAACCATCTCCCCTCGTCAGATCCGGTGGATCCCCACACCCGTTCGCGAGCACCTTCGCTCCGGACCCATCCTCTTTGCCTCGTCGTCGCTGGAGTCCAAGCCACACCACTGCATCCTCTGCTTCTGCTACTCGCTGCGACCTGAAGCTGCGCGCCTGCATCGATGGGGTCAGCATTCCCGAGCCCGTTGACCGCGCCCTGCCTCCTCTCGCCTGGGCCAGCGCGCTAACTCAAGCCAGGCCCAGCGCCCCTTCCAGCCGCCCTCTACACAAACGGGCCGAAGCGCATGGGTGAGGCCACACCCCAGCGCCCCCTCCTCTGTTTTTTTTCTCCTATTGGGCTAGCTTGTTTCACCCCGTTAAGTATTTTTTTCCTGTCCAGCGATTTTAGTAATTATCCAGTGTATTACAGTTTTACAGATTGCACCCTCATGTTCATGCATTTAATAACTCAACAACCGTGCATCATATTAAAATGTTTTAAACATGTTAAATGCTTAGAATTTCATCTAGTTTCATAATATCCCACTTTCATCCATGTTTAAAATGTTGTTTGTTTAAATTTGCTTAAATGCCATGCTAAAATGATTTATTACATAACTAAATAACTGTAGCTCCAAATTTAATAAACTTTATATGTAAATGGGGAGGAAAAATGCCTAGTTTAACATGGTGGACTTTATTTTCCTGTTTAACAAGAATAAAAATATGTTTTAGGGCAGAACAGTACCAAATCTAAAATATGCACATGGGGATTTTGCAGAATTGTTGTTTGTAACTTCCGGCCTCATTTAAACTTGCCTAGATAGGTAGTTTCATTATGTTTCACCTCTTGCCATGTTTAACAACATTTAATATTGTTGTGTACCTAAACGAGAGCGAACTAAATAACTTGAATGTGGTATTTCGTCAATATGCAACTCGTTGCATATTGAGCTCCACTTAACTTGTAGTATTGTTTGTTGCACTATGCCATGCGTGCCTCTTTAAATCGGACATGCATCATACTTGGTTGCGCATAATGCCATGTTTATGTGATGGTTTTTTACTATGTTCCTTGCTTCTTTCCGGTGTTGCTTCTTAGTCCCGGTAACATTGTGATTGAGAGGACCCGTTCGACTACGCACGTTTGTCTTCTTCATGGACTTGTTCTTCTTCCTTGCGGGATTTCAGGCAAGATGACCGTCACCTTGGATCTCATTACTATCATTGCTATGCTAGTTGATTCGTTCTATCGCTATGTTGTGCTACCTATCACTTGCTCTTCAAGCCTCCCAAATTGCCATGTCAGCCTCTAACCTTTCGCACCCTTCCTAGCAAACCGTTGTTTGGCTATGTTACCGCTTTTGCTTAGCCCCTCTTATAGCGTTGCTAGTTGCATGTGAAGTTGAAGATTGCTCCATGGTGGACAGGATTATGTTGGGATATCACAATATCTCTTATTTAATTAATGCATCTATATACTTGGTAAAGGGTGGAGGACTCGGCCTTATGTCTGGTGTTTTGTTCCACTCTTGCCACCCTAGTTTCCATCATACCGGTGTTATGTTCCCAGATTTTGTGTTCCTTACGCGGTTGAGTGATTTATGGGTCCCCCTTGACAGTTTGCTTTGAATATAACTCCTCCAGCAAGGACCAACCTTGGTTTTACCATTTGCCTCACCACCACCTATACCCTTCCCTTGGGTCGGCCAACCCGAGGGTCATCTTTATTTTAGCCCCCCCCCCCCCGGGCCAATGCTTGTCTAAGTGTTGGTCCGAACCGAGTAGACTGCGGGGCCCCCTCGGGGAGACTCGAGGTCTGGTTTTACTCGTAGGATGTCTCATCCGGTGTTGCCCTGAGAACGAGATATGTGCAGCTCCTATCGGGATTGTCGGCACATCGGGCGGCTTTGTTGGTCTTGTTTTACCATTGTTGAAATTTCTTGTAAACCAGGATTCTGAATCTGATCGGGTCTTCCTGGGAGAAGGTATATCCTTCGTTGATCGCGAGAGCTTATCATGGGCTAAGTTGGGACACCCCTGCAGGGTATAAACTTTCAAAAGCCATGCCCGCGGTTATGTGGCAGATGGGAATTTGTTAATGTTCGGTTGTAGATAACTTGACACCAGATTCGAATTAAAACGCATCAACCGTGTGTGTAGCCGTGATGGTCTCTTTTCGGTGGAGTTCGGGAAGTGAACACGGTTTTGGGTTATGTTTGACGTAAGTAGAGCTCAGGATCATTTCTTGATCATTGCTAGTTTCACGACCGTTCCTTTGCTTCTCTTCACGCTCTTATTTGCGTATGTTAGCCACCATGTATGCTTAGTCGCTGCTGCAACCTCACCACTTTACCCCTTCCTTTCCCTTTAAGCTTTGCTAGTCTTGATACCCATGGTAATGGGATTGCTGAGTCCTCGTGGCTCACATATTACTACAACAACAGTTGCAGGTACTGGTTTTGTGATGATCATGACGCGAGAGCGATGTTTGCTTATTTTGGAGTTCTTCTTCTGCTTCTTCTTCGATCAAGGGTTAGGTTCGAGGTCGGCAGCCTGGGCTAGCGGGGTGGATGTCGTTTGAGTTTCTGTTTGTGTTTCATCCATAGTCGGATGATGCTCTTATGTATTGTGATGTTGTATTTGTGTGGCATTGTATGCCTCTTGTATGTATCCCCATCTATTATGTAATGTTGATGTAATGATATCCACCTTGCAAAAGTGTTTCAATATGCGGTTCTATCCTTGGTGGGACCTTCGAGTCTCTTTAGGATAGTATTGCATATTGGGCGTGACACATTATCAATAGTTATTGCCATAACTTTGTTTATTCCCCACTCCATCAAGCATTGCTCTATGGCTTTTCCTATATCATCTCCCTCACTACTGCAGGATGCTGCTAACGCGACACTACGATCAGAGACCCTTCGACGAAACTATGAGCGATGCAATAATCGCAAATGGTAGTGGAAAAAACCGTCAAAAAAGGTGCAAAACATTTGCGATGATGGATGCATCAAACATGGTTTAGATTTTGGTTGCGAATGCGATGCAGGGCATACGGCTTAGTTCAATTAACTGTTTGCGATGAGGAGGAACAAAAGAAACGGGCTGCCAGATGAAGTCGTGTGTGATGTAGAGCATACGGTTCACTCAGATGAACTATTTGTGATGAGGCGGAACAACAGAAACAGGCAGCCAGATGAAGGTGTGTGTGCGATATACGGCATACAGTTCACTCGGATGAACTATTTGTATTGAGCCAAGAGAACATAAATGGTTCAACTTAACAAGATGTGTGTGATACGCGGAAAACAGGTCTGTAACCGGAAATTTGTGGGAGCAATGATAACAACACAGACGATTCCTTTAACAAGTCGTGTGTGTTAGGAGCAAACAATTTCTGGTATACAATTGTCAGTGATTGATGAAATCATCACCAACGGGTTCCATTGTTTAGTTTGTGTAATATGTGATTTGCTCTATCTACTGAGCATCAACATATATACTTAAAAATACAGCATTGCGTAACCAGATTAAGCATACAATTACACAAGTGACTACACACATAACATTTTCACACACCAAAGTAAGCAATTACATGCATACTAAACTAGGAGAAACAAGGATCTACTCATCTACTTCTTGTTGCGACGAAGCTTGCCATTGCTCTGCTTCTGACTGGATCCTTGGCCGTTTTGGGGAAGGAGGCACTTCCTCATGTCAACGATCCGCTTGTACATGTCATAGCTCGTGTAAGCCTCCTTGGCCGCATACACGACGTGTGCTTTGTAGAGTTTCTCCATCCAGGCCGAGTGCCAGGCACGCTTGTCCTTGTTGCAGAAATCCTTCATGTCTCTGTAGTAGGGGTCGATGATGGCCTCGGCGAGGTGAACCAGTGAGTCCTTCTCATACTCCTTGTTGCCCCAGATCTTGTATTGGCCATGGATGTGACAAGATTCTGGCAGGCGATGCCCGAATTCTTGAGCACCTTGACATCGTTGGTGATGTCCACTGTAGGGAACATGTAGTGCGAGCTGTTGACAAACCTGGAGAAACGCTCACAAGGCCTTGTGGCAGGAAGTAGTGGCAGATGAGGACGTGGTTGCGCACGCACATATGGGCAACAGCGACCTCGGGACGAGACCCGGCATGAGCGCGGGTGTACTCGAGGTCGAACCCGAGCACCTTGTACTTCTCCTCGGCAAGAAAGAACTCCATGATGTGGATGGAGTGCTCCACCCAGACCGGGTTGTTGGTGTACACCGTCGAGAGCTCTGTGAACCTTCGATGGGTGTCCACCACGACATGCATGGTTAACTGCTACTCGTTGTCGGTAGCCGCTCGGAGCGAATTGGAGCCGCGCAGGATATCCTCTAAGAATTTGTCATGGTGGGTGTGCTTCTTGCAATGGTGGGGCACGATAGAAAGGTTGAAGAGACACAAGGGTTAAATGGCCGCTGTAACAAATGGGGGCCAGCCGGCCTGTAATCGTCACGTCTTGTCACGACATTCATAGCAGAGGATTCCAGTGCACGCTTGACAACACCGCACCGCACTCGTTTCGTTTGACCACGCGTGAGCTCAAAGAGGCGCCAAATGTATCGTCGGTGAGCCTGTTCCCGCACTACCGTGCAGTTTACCATGCAAGCTTCGCGCCCGGAAGTTTGGCCATGCATCGGCTAGAAGAGGGACAAATCATGAGCGTTTATTGGCAAAAAGCTTTGTAAAAACAAAGTGTGTGGAATGACTTCGGTCATAAGTTTACCCTGGGTGATGAGGTCAAAGTTACACAAAAGGGTGATGATGGACACTCGAGTGTGATAATTAATTCTGCCCTCTACAGGGCACACAGTGGAAGAACCCAACTGTGTGCAATTATGTCAAAGATCGTAGTCGAGTTAGCTATACAGATCGTGTACTGTGAGATCGACAAGGTAAACAGATTCGAGAATGGTTAATAAAATCTAAGACCATTGCATATTAAGGTCAAATAGTGCTACAAATATATGAGTCTCATACAATGCCATTTCAACGATTGTACCACAAAAGCTCGAAATATTACAAGGTTCAAATTCCAGAGTTATATGGCTCTAATTCGAAGATTACAAGGTTCAAATTGATATTAGAAATGAAATTCAGCTCATCAGCTGCAAACGCTCGCGCTGATCCGCTGAACATGGATATCAGAGAGGTTCGAACTAATATTACCACTTCTAAGTCTGGTTTCGAAACCTCACAATTTTTGCAAAGGGGTCAGCCACTGAGAAGTCATGTATGGGGTTGACACGATGACTTCCGATTACTCTATCATCTAAAGTTCCAAAATGAAATTCAGCATTTTTGGAGCCTATTCCATTCTGTCGCAAGCACCGACGCTGATCAACAAACCGTTCATTTTTGTGAAATAAATGTAGGGCAAACCTCATTACCTTCAGCACCCTTGCTCTGACAACAAAGAACCTGGCGAATATAATCTCCGGTAAGGTCCCTCGGTAGGAGTTCAAAGTAATTTATGAGCGATGCAGATCTAGGCATTCGATGTGATTGTTATATTGTATCACATTATCCACCACTGGGCCTAATCTTATTTGCAAAAGAAGAAAACATGTTAGTGCCTACATGCAGTTTTGAACACTACTGCATGCCTATTTGGTTTTGCAGGATTTCTAAAATGCACTAACGTGCCATCTTCGATCTGACATGATTAACATGGGCATTAACATGCCATCTTCGATCTTCACAAGAGGTTGGAGTGGATGAAAATTTCCCTAAGAAAACTAGTACAGATGAATCCAAAGGAGAAATGCATATGGATTGTAACCATATGGATCAAGCAACCAATATGGGGGGGCATGTATGTACTAAAATCCTCCAAATGAATCCTTTAGAAATCATAGTATATTGTCATTGTAAACTTGGAAAAAGGTGTCACAAGTTGAACTCCCTTATGGTTAACATTTAACAGGAAAGGGACATCACCTCGATATATAGCTTCTCCAGGCACGGAAAGCATCGCAGGAAACTGATAACTTGCTCCAGCTTGGGGCCGATAGATTCTAGTGCCAAGACCTTCACTGTGCGCAGTTTCAGGGTCAAGCTTGTCGGAATCATTTTCTGAATGACAGACGAACAAACATCTTCAAAATTATAAATAATGTTAATTTGTAGAAGGAGAGGTAGAAGGCGGCAGTTGTACCTGAACGGGTGTGGATCCAATAACTAGTTCAGAGTATTTGTCAGACGAGTAGCCCACCACTATCAATTTCGGCGCAGAAATGACATTGATTCTTGTTGGACCTACTTGATCAACTACAAGTAATCTCTCAAGTGCAGGTGTGTCCTCAATGACCATACCGTGGTACACATCTTGTGATGTCTTCCTGCCGAACCAACAACACACATAAATAGACCGGAGAATCATGGAGGTGATGTGGAAGGCACTCAACCCATTGATCGCCTGAAGACGAAGGTACTCAATATCTCTCAAGTGCAGGCGCTCCACGTCACCGTTTTAGAGGCAGACGGTGACGAGCTCGAGGTGCTTCAGTCATGGTAGAATAAGATCGGGTGCGTCATTAAGGGGGATGGCAGTTCCTGAACTTGGCGACGCACATCATGGGCGTGAGGCGGAGCGCGGACGTTGGAAGCGAGCGCATATGCCCATCATCAAAAGTGAGCTCCTCGAGATGATCTAGCGCGGGGGATCGGAACCAGTCATCAAGCTTGGCTCAGTCCTTGCCGTTGGAATGGAACTTGCCCATTCTAAGGCCTCTGGTTGGGCCAAGGTGACTACCGAGGATCTTGAAGAACACATACAAGATTTTGTGATAGCAATGGCAGAGCTCGTGGGTGTTGATGACGTCGAGAGGGGTGGAGTTCCATAGGGGGCACCACCACCAGGAAAGAACGGTTGTCCGTGCCCCATATTTGATTGGGATGAGGGAGATGATGACTGTCAACATATCATTAGTGAGGCTGCTTATGAAGTCTAGGCCTGCTGGATTCGCATGTGGTTCTAGCTTGCCCCGCTTCCGCTTGTTGGCAGCCCAGTTCTCCACCTCCGGAGTCTCCTTGTCAGCGACGCTTTCTGATAGAAATGGGAGTACAGGGAATATTTAGTTAAAACGTGGCAATAGAAAAGTGTATTGGTAACTAGAAGTTATTAGGTAGGAATATAGTAAGAAAAGGGAATAACAATTGGTTGCTTAAATACTACACAATTCATTTGACATTGCTGGATAAGTCAACGTGCAGATAGTTGAAAAGAAAACTTACTTCAAACAAAGTCTGGACGGATGATATTGTCGGGGAAGTTAGCATATATCTCATGACAAGGCCCTTTTATGTGCAGTGCAATTTTAGTGCCAGCTTTCAGTACATAAAACTTGGAAATTTCTTTCCAAAAGCCAGTGTGAAAATAGGAGTCACCATGTTCATCAAGTCTTACAGCAGCAACGATTGTAAATCCATGGTTTGTGTGTAGTATGACATCCCTAAAGTCTTGATTTATGTAAAGGGAAATATTGTGCACTACATATTATGTTGCATAGCAAGGGACGCGCTGCAGAAAATGGTAGGATTGTTAAAGAAAATATGGTAACATGCAAATATGGGTCCAAATTGAAAGAACTGTACATTAATTGAAATCGAAGGACAAAAATCTTAATTAAAGAGATAGGCAAACATGATGTCATAGAAATATGAGAGTAATCGAAAGAACAATATATCATTAATTTGCCTAATATAGAAAGAAGATGGGAAAAATCCCCTTTGACATATATGGTGCATGTGTCATCCAAATGTAGCAATATTTAGAATATGTTCAGGAAAGTAGGCCATGCCAACTGATTTAGGGTGGGATTGAACATACCGCGCGCATCCTCAAGTCATCTGGTACGATGAGATGGAATCTCTGGCGGAGGCCGCAAAGTCCTGATGTGTCGGCACACGTTACACTCTATGAATGAAAGAAAACCCTCAAATCAGCTCGAATAAAAATGAATTCATGGCGATTTCCGCCAGGTGATTAAAGGAGGCAGATGAGCTGGGATAAGAGATGACATAATATCTCATTAAATTAGTTACCTTGTTGTCCATGAGAAAGAACCCTTAGTATGGCAGATTCCCAAACCGAGCGTAGCTGGGTCAACCGCGAGCAGCATCGAGAAAGTTGATGGCGATAGGTGGCGGCAAGCGGAAGTGGCAAAATGCGGTGGAGTTTGCCGGCAGCTTGGCGGCAGTGGCAGGCTTCGAGCTAAGTGGTTGCCGCCGCGATAGGTGGTGCCATGCATAAATGTGGAGGATCTTGTGAAAGTGGCGACAGCTCTCCTCCTGGGCCTCTTCCTCCCCCACCCCTACTCTACCCCGTGGTCCAATGCAATCCATCGACTCGTCGCATGCAGCTCACATGGCGCGGGTCTGCAGTTTTCAGGCTCGTGGGTGCGTGGTTCTACCGAAGACCAACTCCACCGCGGCCCAGCACTCAGGCCAGGGAGCTCCTGGACTTCAGCGTCGAGGCGTTCAACAACTAGCGCGGAGATGAGAATGGACGCTGCTGCCTTTCCTCATCGTCTTCAGTGGAAAAGCACACCCAGTGGCTGCCCACGGGCGTGCAGTTCGGCATCCGCAACAATGCGGCTCAGAAATCGTGGTTTGCTTCTGGGTGGCCAAAGGCAGAGACAACCCGTGACTTCGGCCTTTCCCAGCCCACTGCCATTAGCTCCCAGGGGGAAGAAGGACGTGTTGTACATCCGCCTGCGAGATGCCACCGTTTGGCATACATTTTTTTCTCTCACTGGAATTGTTTTCACGGGAATGCTAGATCCTAGTTGGCATGTAGTATAGCAAGTGCCAATTTGCAGTTTTGTGGAAGTATAAAAAAATGCTAGCCGTACTGTATCTTTGTTTTTCTAGTTCATTGTCTCTCTTTTGTTGTATCTTCTTTTTGAGGGTTCATTGTATCTTTGTTTTTCTAGTTCATTGTTTCTCTTTTGGTGTATCTTCTTTTTGAGGGCAGTGATGTGGGGGGTTGGACTTGCAGTGCGCCGGCGACCGGCTTGCATTTTCATCAAAAACTTGTGGATTTTTATTTTAAGTCCCAACCATTGTAATTTGTATGTGTTTGTACCGTGGATTAAAAAAGGAGCATTGGAGTTTTGCAGCTCCCTTCAATTTGTGTAGTGGTTCACTTGTCCATTCTCGTTCATAATTTTTTTAGAATAAAAAACAAAAGAAACATGTAGTTTCTTTGCCTATCTGATGCAGTTTGTTTTTAATCTGAAGCAGTGTTGTCGATCGTCTGATGTTGTTCATCTCGTAAGTGCAGAAAAATGTTACAGAAACGACAAAAAAGAAACTAATGTGGCTCACTTCTCGATAATTTTGCGGTGCACTTATGCCCGATGTGAAGTGCGGTCCATTTTCTCGTCTAAGAAAATTTACGTCTCAATAAAAGAAACCATTCAGTTCGCTTAGCCGTCCGATGTAGTGCAATTTTGGTCTCGCGAAAAGCAAAAAACTTTGAAAAAACAAAAAAGGCAATGACGTTCAGTTTGATATATGTCGAAGTTCACTTTGCCCTCATCTATGCGGTCCACTCTCGTTCGTAATAAAAGTTGAAAAAAGACAACAAAAACTCGTGTGAGAAAATTTAGTTGTAACAAAAGAAATCATGAAGTTCGATTGCCCATCTCATGTAGTGCGGTTTTCAGTTTGAAGCAGTGTGTTTTTCTATCCGATGCAGTACACACGACGATTTTGGTCTCGCGAAAAACAGAGTGTGCGCTTTTTGGTAAAATCAAAATTGCTCTTAAACCATATGGAATTACCGAGCGTGTTCTATATGAAAAAGTTGCGCCTTGTTGATATCTTTCCGATGGTGTATCATTTGAATCATTCCGACGAGCGGTTTGAAAAAGTTTCCCAAAAAATGTCCGCTGCCACTCGTCGTGGGCTGCACTATTTTTAAAATTAACTAAAAATCGTAAGGATTCTCAAAAACATTTCAACATATCAAAGTTGCGCCTCATCCGTAGCTTTTCAGCGGCGTATTACACGCCTCATTTTGACGACATACTTAAAAAATTGGAGCCAAAATAGTACGAAAATTAAAAAAAACGAAAAAACAAAATTCCGCGATTTAGTAAATTTAAAACTGCTCTTAAACCATAATGAATTAGAGAAAATAATATATATGTAAAAGATGCAGCTCGACGATATCTTTCGAATGGTGTATCATTTGCTTCATTCCGACGAGCGGTTTAGAAAAAAACGCGAAAAAACGCTCGCTGCCATTATTGGTGGGTCGCACCGTTTTCAAAGCTGCTCTTAAACCATGAGGAATCTCAAAAAGTGTTCAACATGGCGAGGTAGCGCATAATTCATATCTTTTCAATGGTATATTACACGCATCATTCCAATAAACGGTTAAAAATTTAGAGCAAAAAAGGTACCGAAAAAACAACATGTACAATTTTTTTGACATGAAGTTCACTGGTCGCTGTTTTGCAGTACCGTGTTGCAGTACCTCTTCTACTGAGAGTGCAGTGCCCTCAAGTTATGCGTGCAGTGCAGAAGTGTTATCAGAATAGTTATTCTGCTAATATTAGCAGAAGAGACCGGTTGCGTGTGTGTATGTATATATATATATATATATATATATATATATATATATATATATATATATATATATATATATATATATATGCAAAAGTCAGCGTGCACGCATTATAACCTAGCCTGCACGCCGGCCGCCCATCAACCCACCGGCTGTATGCGCTAATTAGCCGAAGTGTGGACTCGACCATAAAATCTACCGTACGCGCTAGTTACGACCCACGTGCAAGTTAACAAGCCCAATCCCACGCACGTCTATACCCGGTCCAGCGTAATTGATGATGGCAAAAGAGCCCAATCCAGCCATTAATTGCTACTATCCAGTAAAATGGGCCAGCAGAAGTAGTAATAATTTACCATCTAGTAATTGAACCTGTAGAAGTAGTAATGATGTTACCATCTAGTAACTGGACCTGCAGAAGTAGTAATGGATTACTACCCTAGTTCTACTTGGTTTATCATTGACCCCATCGCAACGTAGTAATCCGTTACTACATTCAAGTATATTTTTTCCAATGAAGAGATCTCTTCTAGTAATGCATTACTACCCTGGGTTTTCTAGGTTTATCATCTGATTCCATCATAGCATAGTAATCCGTTACTACATGCTAGCAAGGCTCCCTTTATAATTAGGGCCTCACTAGTAAACAATCGTTGTTCATTACCATCCCTGCTATTCCCGTTACTGCCAATAAATAATCACCGCAAAGAATGGATCCAGCATGGTAATAAAATTAATTGCATTACTTTCTTTTACAGACCTCATTACCCTCAACCAGTATAGCGGTGGACCGTGGCCTTCTCCACTCGACCCACGCGCCTGATTAAAGCAGCCGGAGCGTATGCTAAGAAGAATGCACGCTCACTTACAATAGCGCAGCCGTGTATATATGTATATATGTATATATATATATATATATATATATATATAGGGTGGGTCTATTATGATAACACCCCTTAAGATCTTATTATGCACACCAAAACGCTTATTCTCATAACACTTTCGCACTGCAAAAATACCCGAAGAAACTGCACTGCGCCCACCCATCGCACCTTCTTCTCTCTCCTCCCCACGCCCCGACAGCCCACATCCCTCCATCCTCCCACTCCCCCGATGCAACCGGCGACCCACCCCACCCATCCTTGACCCAACCAACTCCCCCTCCTACCACCTTCTTCCATGCGTCGGAGCCCCGCCGGAGCCACCCCACCGCCGGCCACCGCGCCCCAGCTCACCTCGCATCGTCCCCGCCCCTCCTCGCTACCCCACTTTCCCCTACGCCGGATACGAGGCGGCCTCGGCCCCTCCCACGCCGCCCAATCCTCTCCTACGCCAGATCCATCGCCGCCCCTCCTCGCCGCCCCACTCTCCCCTGGCGATGGATCCGGGCACCACCGCCAGGCCGCACACGGGAGGCGATGAATCGGACCTCCACCGCCACGCTCGTGAATGGCCGAACGGATTTGTGCACGACATTCACCCATCAGGCCGCCCCTCGTCGGCGTCTTCCTCAGATCGAGCACGACTGCACCGCCGCCATGAGCTGCAGTCCCGGGAGCAACCAACTCCACTCCGGTATGTGCTCCGGCCAGCAGCTACCCCCTTCCCCCTCCATCCCCTGAGAGGAGGACGACGGCCACCTGACAAGGCGCGTGGGTCTGCTGTCTCCGGCCAAGGCGAGGATGGCCACACGATGAGGCCCACACCGACACAGAGTCGGTGTTCCTGCCATTGGGCCAGACCTGACCCGCCACCGAGTAGTTCGCCTACGCCTGCCGCTGCCGGTCAGACCATCGTCATCTGCTCGCCCCTCCCTTCTTCCCCTTCTCCATCTGCTCTCGCTCATCCCTTGCCTCTCTATCAATCTTTCTCTGTGCCGTAGCAGGGATGCATCCGTGGCCGCTGTTGCCCAAAATTTGCCACCACCGGGACCCAACGCGTCACAGACAAAGTTCACCACCTCCAGCGCTCGGCTCGCGTCTCCCGCATCTCGATCGGGTGCACGACTTGTGAGTTGCACCATTTAGTTCATCACGACACAGCGCGTAGGGGGTGTTGCATTTCACTAAGGAACTCCAGGTGATGTGGGTTGAGAGAGATCCCTGGCTGTGGCATTGCAGTGCATCTGGATCCTTCGAGCAGATCACCACGCCCGATCATGCAGTCCAGGCGTCCAGACCTGCAGTGCGCCGTGGCCGGGTTCATAGTTCTCACCCCCGGGCATCCCCTGGCTTCATTCCCATGAGATCCTCCCCTGTTCACCTGCTCTATCTATGGCGTATAGCTCGACGAGCACTGTAGTTCCTGATTTCCTTGCTTTTTTGAGAAAGATCCCGTGCGGTGCAGCTGAAGTCATGACAAAACGGTTAATACTGAACTGAAGTAATGTAGTTTTGTTTATTTTTGTGTGTGTATAATATAGAAGTTTAGTTTAATACTGAACCAAAGTTTGCTATAAAACTCCTCTGTTGTCCACTTGGTAAACACAAAACAAAAAAGATCTCAAAATGAAGCTCGCTTCTATATTAGAATTAGTTCACTCGCTCAGTCCCTGCGGTCCACTCGCTTGGTCAACGTGCGTAAAAATTAATAAGTACGAAAAAAGACAACAAAATTCATGAGGTTCACTTTTGGTAGTGCTGCGGTTCATTTTCGGGAGTGTTGCGGTCCACTCTCGTTCAAAAAAAAGTTGAAAAAAGACAACACAAACTGTTGCGAGAAAGTTTATGTCCGACCAAAAGAAATCATGAAGTTCACTTGACTGCCTGCTGTAGTGCGGTTTCCGTTTGAAGTAGTGCGTTCTTCTGTCCGATGAAAGGTCCACTCGCTTGGTCAACGCGCGTAAAAAATTAATAAGTATAAAAAAGACAACAAGTACTCATGAGGTTCACTTTTGGTAGTGTTACGGTTCACTTTCGGAAGTGTTGTGGTCTACTCTCGTTCAGAAAAAAGTTGAAAAAAAGACAACAAAAACTTGTGCGAGAAAGTTTATGTTCGACAAAAAGAAATCATGAAGTTCACATGACTGTCTGTTGCAGTGCGGTTTTCAGTTTGAAGCAGTGCGTTCTTCTGTCCGACGACGGTTTTGGTGTCACGAAAAAACAGAGTGTCCGCTTTTTGCTAATTTTAAAACTGCTCTTAAACCGTAAGGAATTAGAGAGTGTGTTCTACATGAAAAAGTTGCATCTCGTCGATATCTTTCCAACAGCATGTCGTTTGAATCATTTTGACAACCGATTTGTAAAAATTTCAAAAAAAAAACGGCCGATGCCACTCGTCCTCCGCCGCATGATTTTCAAAATTAACTTAAAACCGTAAGGAATCTCAAAACCATTCCTACATATGAAAGTTGCGCCTTGTCCACAGCTTTTCAACGACGTATCATACGCCTCGTTTCGACAAACTGTTCAAATTGAAAAACATTATTCCGCGAAAACAGTACTAAAAATTTGAAAAAAATTGAAAAACAGAATTCCGCGATTTAGTAAATTTGAAACTACTCTTAAACCGTAACAAATTAGAGAAAGATTTATATATGGAAAATATGCGCCTCGACGATATCTATCCAACAGCGTATCATTTACTTCGTTCTGACAAGCGGTTTAGAAAAAAACGCGAAAAAACGCTCGCTACTACTCGTCATCCGCCGCACCATTTTTAAAACTGCTCTTAAACCATGTGGAATCTCGAAAAGTTTTCAAGATGTCGAAGTTGCGCCTAATCCATAGCTTTTCAATGGTGTATTACACGCCTCATTCCGATAAACGGTTAAAAAACTAGAGAGAAAACAGTACCGAAAAAACACCGCGTGCTGTTTTTTTTGACAAGAAGTTCACTCGGTGAGTACTGCAGCACACTTGGTTCAAACAATGTCGTGCACTTGCGTTGAGCATGCAGTGCGGAAGTGGTGTGCAGAATAGTTATTCTGCTAATATTAGCAGAATAGACCGTCTGTATATATATAGGTCATGCTCTGGGATGACATGCATGATACAGTTTGAGCACACACACATGCATGTGTACGCATGAATCCCTCCCATCGAGTCGAAGTGGCTAGTACAACGACACGTCATGAACCGATCTCGCTCTGTGTGGGGAGTGTACGATTTTCGACGCACACGCCACATCAATGTTGTGAAATGGTATTCAAACATGCATGCACACATCACCTCCATAGATATGCATGTAGTGGTTGTCTTCGAACTGTACACTCCCTCGTGTGGTTATCGGCGACAAGCCTATATATTTGTGGGCGCGCGTGGACATCCATGATCACCTTGACCGACAACAAGATAGGTTACCATGGCGGATTCTTCATTTGGTTTGTGTTATCATAGTATAGGTCATGGTGAGATTCGGACCTAGTTAAGTTTGAGCGCATATACTATGCACGCATGCATGCATGAATCCACGTCGTCGGCTTGAAATGTGGTGTAACATACATATGCATCGTCAACCTAACCCTCTCTTAGTGTGGGGATTTCTAGTTCGAAATCATGGTGCCACATCAAAGTTGTTCCATTGTGTACTCAAAAACACACCTCTCCGTACATATGTTTGGGCCACATGCATGTAGTGGTTGTCTTTACCTTGCATGATTATTGGCGAGCTAGCCTATCTCCGGGGTCGCATGGACGACCATCACTTTGACCGACAACAAGAGAGAGGTTGTACGACCAAGGTGGATTATTCTTGGTCCGTTTTACGATCAATCTTGGTGAGATGCCTCTCTGGCCCGCCGACTGAAAGTGTGTGGAGGGCTGCTACTTTGCACTTTGCTAGGTGAACCTCGGTTGGGAGGGCATGCATTCATAGCTTAGGATTCCATTCCTGCCGACAAGAGGGGGGCTGCTAGCTACTTCACACTTTACTAGGTGAACCACGGTTGGGGGGCATCCATTCATAGCTTAGGATTCCCTTCGTGCCGACACAAGGGAGGGGGCTGCTAGCTACTTTGCACTTTGCTAGGTGAACCTCGGTTGGGGGGCATGCATTCATAGCTTAAGATTCCCTTCATGCCGACAAAAGGGGCGGGCAAGCAATACCATGCGCTTTGCGAGATAGGTGCGACATCAAATTGCATTTGGTATTTGAAAATCGAACCGCCCTTTTCATACATAAATTTGATTCACATGCAAGTGTGTTCGTGTTCTGACCCTCTCCCGCGTCATTTTTTGCCAAATTAATGAACATTAGACAAGTCGGATGACGCAACATACATGGTTCACTCAAACTAACTATGTGCCACGCCGGTGCGCCAGTCGTACACACATCCGCACAGTACATAGGGCTCCACAAGGCTTCCCCTCTCAAAAATATCTACCCATCTGCAGCTTTTTTCTATTTGTTAACACACATTCATTGTGTTTCGACAGTGTGGGATGTTTCTTGTTTCCAATCCGGCCTGCATCCCTAGAAAGTATTTCCTCGCTTTGAGGGTTTTTCTATTTCAAAACACACGGTTGTTATCTCCAGACCGTGTGCGATGCACCATCATCAAAATTTACAAAAGCCCCGGCATTTCAATCTCGCTTTGACTCCCGCGTAGTAAAATTTCCAGTACTCGCGTCATTGTTGTTATCGTTGTCGTCGTTGTTGTCGTCGTTGTCGTTGTTGTTGTTGTTGTCGTTGTCGTTGTTGTCGCTGTTGTCGTTGTTGTTGTGGCTGTTGTCGTTGTTGTTGTGGTTGTTGTTGTTGTTGTTGTTGTTGTTGTTGTTGTTGTTGTTGTTGTTGTTGTTGTTGTTGCTATTGCTGTTGCTGTTGTTGTTGTTG